>NC_056736.1:256588946-256598946 GCF_019279795.1 Protopterus annectens | reverse complement strand
GCCAGAGCCATGGGCTCAAGCTTAATGCCAAGAAATGTATAGTTATCCCCTTTGGAAAAAACATGCACCCATGAATTACCACATAGGTGGCATGACACTATGAGAGACTTAGGGACACAGGTTGACAGTGGTCTCACTTTCGATAACCACATTGCCACAACAGTCAGGAAATCCTTCTATGTGGCACCCATCATCACTAAGGGCTTTCCATCCAGAAAAAAGGAGGTCATTGTCCCACTGTACTCATCCCTCATTAGACCCATTATAGAGTATAATGCCCCGTTTGGTATGTACCTCAAAAGACATCTGCAACAGCTAGAAACACCACAGAAATACCTCACTAAAAGAATCACAGGCCTAAAGCCGATGCCAAATACTGAACGTCTAAAAAAACTCCAGCTATACTCTGTGGCATATCGTCAACTCAGAGGCGATCTCTGCAAACCAATGCTCCGGTCCCACCAATGAGCGAACAAGGGCTGAATAATCCACAAGGTAGAATAGGAACTCACAATTTATTGAAAATAAACCAAGTACACACGATCAACGATGACATAAACGAACAGCAGGATCCATTCAAATGCATAGCACAAGAAACGGAGCCCAAAACATCAAACGAGACAGTGGATGACAGAATAATGCTAAAAGGAATCAGTTAAGCGCTTTCAACCATATCCATGGTCTTCATCAGAACTAACAATAAACGCCATAAACAACTCAATTTATAACTTCTTTGGCGCCAAAAATTGCTAACTAACATTTTAAAGATATATTACACCACTTCCTATGAGGCGTATTCCTGCCAATGAGGAAATACATTCATCTAATGTGTAAATGCGTTCAGCCATAAAAGTATATTCAACCTTTTAGACATTTTAAAAAAAAAAAAAAAAAAAAAACATTGCTCATCTCAAAAAGTGCACATCTTAAAAAACATATAAATTACTGTAATTCAATATAAATGCACAAAATATACTGCAGATGATAAAAATAACCTCCAACCACAATCTTGAGAACCATTTAAGAAACAGTTGAACAAACATGAAAAATAATGCATTAATAAAAAATGTATGTAAGTTATAGTTGGCGTCTTACAAGGAGCAGCTAGAGATCTAAAGATAAATATGGAAATATGGAAATAATGAATCTGGAAATAGTACAATGCGCAAATTTGGAGCCCTGAAAGATGCTAATAAATACCTATGCAGAAGTGCTATGGACAATAACTATATATCACTACCTGTGTGATAAAATATAGCAATAAATAAAATTAAATAATTGCATAAATACATAAATACTATCCCATGAATTAAATACAATAAATTAATAAATTACTATATGTGGGTAATTCTTATGATTAATTTATTTGGGTTACACAATAATTTATTAATGAAACTTTATGTTAATATAAGTAAGTTGATAAATATGTCATATAATTAATAATAGTAGTGATCCAATAAATATTTGTTAAAAATTGTGCTATAAATATATTATTTGATAATGTACATATATTCAAAATGTTATTAAAAATGTATTAAAAAATCTTTAAAAATTTTTTTAAAAAGATTTTTTTAAAAAATCCCAATGAAGAATATTTTTTAAAAACTCTCAATATACTATTATAACTCGTGATAATAAATAGAATAATTAGTTGATAAATATTTTGTAAGATAATTTTATAAAGTATTTTATGAGATAATTTTATAAAATAATTTTGTAAAGACTGCATTGGAAAATTTATTTATAGTACTCAATAGTATAAAAATGGTCAGAAATAATGAAGAATAAGCATAAATGAGCAAAAATAAACAAAAATAAGCAAAAATATAGGTGGGGACCTAATTGATTACTTTATGAATCTATGTTGTGTATAATTAAATGAGTAATGATTTTATAGAAATGCACTCATTCAGACCTGGTGGATTAGTAGCATCCAAGTGTATCTGCCACCAGGTTTCTTTGAAGGCTATTAAACTTTTAATATTACCTCCTCTTGGATCATTAGGAATAACTTCCAAAATACTAAATTTGAACGTATGCTGTGTTCCCTTAACATTTATGTGTCTGTATAGGGCATTATTTAAATCTTTATTCTTGATGCAATACATATGATCATATATACGTTTTTCAACTGACGCTCAGTTCTTCCTACATAGAAAGCAGGACACAAGTCACACAAAGCCAGGTAAATAACCTGTTTGGTGTTACAATTACCTGTTTGACTCACAATAATGCTGTTATGTCCATTTTTAAGATAAAACTTACTTGCACCGGACATAAATTTACAATAATTACAACATCCACATTTCCTACTATTAGTTTTTCTAGAATTCTTGAGACACATGCTTTTAACTTGATGTTGCTGTGTTAGTAACTTCTTAATGTTACAACCCATCCGATAAACAAAATTGGGTTTTGTACCTAAAATGTCCACTAACATTTGATCATTGCTTATCATATACCAAAATTTGCATATTATGCTTTTAATATTTTCAGCCCCTACACAATAGGGTATTATGCATGCACGTTTAAAACTAGGTTTAACTCCACCTTCTTTGATAATAGGAGTATTTTGGACAATTCCTGATCCCAATAAAGGTAAATATTTTATACCTCTTTGACTGATGACATAAGAGATCACTTCATTCATCATGTCCAAGGGATAACCTCTTTGACTAAAAAATTCCTTAATTAAAGTTAATTCATTATACATATCATGCTCATCCGAAACCATTCTCACTGCTCGAATAACTTGACCTTTAAATACATTGTATTTGACCTTGGGTGGATGGTAACTAGAAAAATCCAAATAATTATTAGAAAACGTCTGTTTCCGATGAATTTGTGAATATATATTCCCATTGTCATTAACAATGTATGTATCAAGATATGGTAATCCTTTGGTATTATGTGTGAGGGTGAATTTCAAGAAGTTGCTACTCCCTTTGATAAATTCAAAAAACTCAAGTAGCATTCCTTCAGAGGCCTGCCAAATAATATATATATCATCCAGAAACCTGGAATAATACCGAACATGTTGAAAATATTTGGATGGGAATAACACATTGTCTTCCCAATTTAACATGACTAAATTGGCATAAATGGGGGCACAAGCTGCCCCCATTGCCACTCCCTTTATCTGTCTAAAAATCTCACCCTCAAAATAAATAAAATTATTATCTAATACAATGGCCATTAATTCTGTAATCAGACATATAGAGTCCCATTCCAGGTCTGTATGTTTGGTCAAGCTATTCGAGAAGGCTTGTAAACCCTCTTCCTTGGGTATACACGAAAAAAGGTCCACTACATCTATAGTAACTATAATATATGGTTTGGTGAAATCTAAATCCTTGACTGGAAACTGAGATAAAAAACACCAAGAATCCTTGACCATATGTGGTATAAAGGTGTAAACACTTTTCAATATCCTATCAATAAATTTACCTATATTGAAAGTTTTTGAGTAGCTGCCTGAGACAATAGGTCTCAGGGGTGGGTCTTTAGTATTCTTATGAATCTTGGGGATTCCCACCATAGTGGCGAGAGTGGGATTGCTAACTCTGATAAACTTGTATATAACTTCAGTATGTCTGGCCTCAACCAAATATTCTTGATATCTGAATCAATTCTTTGATAAGCAATATGTAGTTCGTTCTTTGAAACAGCTGCGTAATTGCCAGAAAAGTGTAAGATGTTATAAATCTTTTGTATATAGTTCAAGTTATCATAGATGGCAATTCCTCCCCCTTTATCGGGCTTCATAATCTGAATAGAAGTGTCCCCCTTTAATGTTTGCAATATCTTATTCTCTTCCTTCGTTAAATTTTGATTTACCTTCATACCTTTTAAATGGTTGTATTCATTATAAATTTCTCTGGTCACTACCTTATCAAATATATCAATGGTAGGATGATTAGGTGGGGTGAATTTACTCTTTAGAACTAGAGATTCAGAAATATCACTCTTATCTTCATTTTCTCTTAGTAAGATACTATCTTTATAAAAAACTTCTAAATTTATTTTTCTAATATATTTCTTAAAATCAATTAAAACATCAGTGAGTTTAAAACCTGGATTAGGAATGAATTTCATACCTTTTTCAAATAATGAGAAATATACCTTGTCAATACATAATTTAGAATAATTAAAAATATTAAAATTGCGATAAGTGTATATATTATCTACTATAATCATTTCATTATTGTCCAAGGTATTTCCTCCATCTGTATTATCAAATTGTGTATCATCTCTATTAGTACCAGCATTAATGTCTAATAGGGGTATGCCCTCAGGTAAATGTGTCCTATCAATAATTACTTTGGATACCTCCTGTGATATGGTGGATTCTTGGTTCTTGGGTATTTCTGAAAACCCTGTGTGTTAAATTCATCATATTCAACCACATCATGATGTACCCTTCTATCATTACTATCCTCGTGGCCTCTAATTGACATATCGTTGTATCTATCATTGATAGTAATATTACGCTTCTTAGGCCACACATAGGCCACTTGTTGTTCATATTGTGTTTTATCCCTATTCATTTTATCCTGTTTGCGTGTACATAAAATTGAGGCCCACTTCTCAGCCTCAATAAATTGTTTGTTATATAATCTTTCCCAATCATTAAATAATAAATCATTTACTATAGTTGCGTTCAAATCATCTACTTCTTGTATCAGCTTACTAAGTCTTTCATCATAAAACTTCATAAGTAACTTAATATATTTAAACCCACATTCATCAAATAAGGTATTAAATTCACTTTTACCCACATCTGTTAGCTCAATGCCCAAAGGTAGCTTAAAAAATCTTAACCCTTTCGGAACAAGTTTAGAATCCAAACACTTTTGTAGATACATGTTATCTACCTTCAGACCATTGATGTTTTTTAATTTCTTGCCTAAGGAGAATATCATAGACTTAATACTAACATTCTCTCTTTTAATATTATCCTGTGTATGTAACACTTTTTCACCATCATTCACACTATTAGTGCCAAAATCAAAAGTAAGAAATTGATTGAATCTATTAAATTTATCAGCTGTTCCCTCCTTATGTATCCCCGATTTGATAATAATAGCTGAACTATTAGTCTTTCGTATGGGGGGATTAGTCTTTTGTGTTAAAGGAAGTTCAACAACTGCAGAGTATGTTTTATTCGGAGGCTGTCTCTTTGGTTTAGTCCCTATTCGTTTAGCCTCCAAATCATGACTGTATGGTGAAAAATCAAATGTGAAATCCGAAATGTTAATGTTGCTACTGGACAAGGGAATCGAAATGTCCAATCCCTTGTTGCAACTCCCATGTCGCGATCTTTGACCATCCGGAATATCTGACCCATCTGACTGATCAGCATCGTTGTCCGAAATGGACCCACTCGCTTCACAAGATTTGCGCTGAGTGCTAACGACTTTCTGTCTCTTAGTAAAGTCATTCCCTTTATGAATATTGGACGCCTGAGTTTTAACAGTTAAAGATAGTGCACTTTTGATATCTCCCGTTTGATGTTGAGCTTCCGTAACATGTAACAAAGAGCCATGAGGCTGGCAAGCAAGCCCACCAGCAAGCAGTTTGTGCACGAGTGAAGTTAACTGCTTGACTTCATCTTTTAAACTGCATAGTTCCGTTCTCAAAAAAACATGATCTTCAGCAACAACTGAAGTATTGTTAATGCGAATATCAGTACCTGGTGTGAGTTTCTCCTCCTCGGGTGTCGTCACTATCCCCACGCCGGTGGTATCCAAAGCAGAAAAAGACATCGTAAAAATGTTGTAGAACTGAAACTGCAAACCAATGCTCCGGTCCCACCAATGAGCGAACAAGGGCTGAATAATCCACAAGGTAGAATAGGAACTCACAATTTATTGAAAATAAACCAAGTACACACGATCAACGATGACATAAACGAACAGCAGGATCCATTCAAATGCATAGCACAAGAAACGGAGCCCAAAACATCAAACGAGACAGTGGATGACAGAATAATGCTAAAAGGAATCAGTTAAGCGCTTTCAACCATATCCATGGTCTTCATCAGAACTAACAATAAACGCCATAAACAACTCAATTTATAACTTCTTTGGTGCCAAAAATTGCTAACTAACATTTTAAAGATATATTACACCACTTCCTATGAGGCGTATTCCTGCCAATGAGGAAATACATTCATCTAATGTGTAAATGCGTTCAGCCATAAAAGTATATTCAACCTTTTAGACATTTAAAAAAAAAAAAAAAAAACATTGCTCATCTCAAAAAGTGCACATCTTAAAAAACATATAAATTACTGTAATTCAATATAAATGCACAAAATATACTGCAGATGATAAAAATAACCTCCAACCACAATCTTGAGAACCATTTAAGAAACAGTTGAACAAACATGAAAAATAATGCATTAATAAAAAATGTATGTAAGTTATAGTTGGCGTCTTACAAGGAGCAGCTAGAGATCTAAAGATAATATGGAAATATGGAAATAGTGAATCTGGAAATAGTACAATGCGCAAATTTGGAGCCCTGAAAGATGCTAATAAATACCTATGCAGAAGTGCTATGGACAATAACTATATATCACTACCTGTGTGATAAAATATAGCAATAAATAAAATTAAATAATTGCATAAATACATAAATACTATCCCATGAATTAAATACAATAAATTAATAAATTACTATATGTGGGTAATTCTTATGATTAATTTATTTGGGTTACACAATAATTTATTAATGAAACTTTATGTTAATATAAGTAAGTTGATAAATATGTCATATAATTAATAATAGTAGTGATCCAATAAATATTTGTTAAAAATTGTGCTATAAATATATTATTTGATAATGTACATATATTCAAAATGTTATTAAAAATGTATTAAAAAATCTTTAAAAAATTTTTTAAAAAGATTTTTTTAAAAAATCCCAATGAAGAATATTTTTTAAAAACTCTCAATATACTATTATAACTCGTGATAATAAATAGAATAATTAGTTGATAAATATTTTGTAAGATAATTTTATAAAGTATTTTATGAGATAATTTTATAAAATAATTTTGTAAAGACTGCATTGGAAAATATATTTATAGTACTCAATAGTATAAAAATGGTCAGAAATAATGAAGAATAAGCATAAATGAGCAAAAATAATGAAATGATTATAGTAGATAATATATACACTTATCGCAATTTTAATATTTTTAATTATTCTAAATTATGTATTGACAAGGTATATTTCTCATTATTTGAAAAAGGTATGAAATTCATTCCTAATCCAGGTTTTAAACTCACTGATGTTTTAATTGATTTTAAGAAATATATTAGAAAAATAAATTTAGAAGTTTTTTATAAAGATAGTATCTTACTAAGAGAAAATGAAGATAAGAGTGATATTTCTGAATCTCTAGTTCTAAAGAGTAAATTCACCCCACCTAATCATCCTACCATTGATATATTTGATAAGGTAGTGACCAGAGAAATTTATAATGAATACAACCATTTAAAAGGTATGAAGGTAAATCAAAATTTAACGAAGGAAGAGAATAAGATATTGCAAACATTAAAGGGGGACACTTCTATTCGTATTATGAAGCCCGATAAAGGGGGAGGAATTGCCATCTATGATAACTTGAACTATATACAAAAGATTTATAACATCTTACACTTTTCTGGCAATTACGCAGCTGTTTCAAAGAACGAACTACATATTGCTTATCAAAGAATTGATTCGTATATCGAAGAATATTTGGTTGAGGCGCGTATTACTGAAGTTATATACAAGTTTATCAGAGTTAGCAATCCCACTCTCGCCACTATGGTGGGAATCCCCAAGATTCATAAGAATACTAAAGACCCACCCCTGAGACCTATTGTCTCAGGCAGCTACTCAAAAACTTTCAATATAGGTAAATTTATTGATAGGATATTGAAAAGTGTTTACACCTTTATACCACATATGGTCAAGGATTCTTGGTGTTTTTTATCTCAGTTTCCAGTCAAGGATTTAGATTTCACCAAACCATATATTATAGTTACTATAGATGTAGTGGACCTTTTTTCGTGTATACCCAAGGAAGAGGGTTTACAAGCCTTCTCGAATAGCTTGACCAAACATACAGACCTGGAATGGGACTCTATATGTCTGATTACAGAATTAATGGCCATTGTATTAGATAATAATTTTATTTATTTTGAGGGTGAGATTTTTAGACAGATAAAGGGAGTGGCAATGGGGGCAGCTTGTGCCCCCATTTATGCCAATTTAGTCATGTTAAATTGGGAAGACAATGTGTTATTCCCATCCAAATATTTTCAACATGTTCGGTATTATTCCAGGTTTCTGGATGATATATATATTATTTGGCAGGCCTCTGAAGGAATGCTACTTGAGTTTTTTGAATTTATCAAAGGGAGTAGCAACTTCTTGAAATTCACCCTCACACATAATACCAAAGGATTACCATATCTTGATACATACATTGTTAATGACAATGGGAATATATATTCACAAATTCATCGGAAACAGACGTTTTCTAATAATTATTTGGATTTTTCTAGTTACCATCCACCCAAGGTCAAATACAATGTATTTAAAGGTCAAGTTATTCGAGCAGTGAGAATGGTTTCGGATGAGCATGATATGTATAATGAATTAACTTTAATTAAGGAATTTTTTAGTCAAAGAGGTTATCCCTTGGACATGATGAATGAAGTGATCTCTTATGTCATCAGTCAAAGAGGTATAAAATATTTACCTTTATTGGGATCAGGAATTGTCCAAAATACTCCTATTATCAAAGAAGGTGGAGTTAAACCTAGTTTTAAACGTGCATGCATAATACCCTATTGTGTAGGGGCTGAAAATATTAAAAGCATAATATGCAAATTTTGGTATATGATAAGCAATGATCAAATGTTAGTGGACATTTTAGGTACAAAACCCAATTTTGTTTATCGGATGGGTTGTAACATTAAGAAGTTACTAACACAGCAACATCAAGTTAAAAGCATGTGTCTCAAGAATTCTAGAAAAACTAATAGTAGGAAATGTGGATGTTGTAATTATTGTAAATTTATGTCCGGTGCAAGTAAGTTTTATCTTAAAAATGGACATAACAGCATTATCGTGAGTCAAACAGGTAATTGTAACACCAAACAGGTTATTTACCTGGCTTTGTGTGACTTGTGTCCTGCTTTCTATGTAGGAAGAACTGAGCGTCAGTTGAAAAAACGTATATATGATCATATGTATTGCATCAAGAATAAAGATTTAAATAATGCCCTATACAGACACATAAATGTTAAGGGAACACAGCATACGTTCAAATTTAGTATTTTGGAAGTTATTCCTAATGATCCAAGAGGAGGTAATATTAAAAGTTTAATAGCCTTCAAAGAAACCTGGTGGCAGATACACTTGGATGCTACTAATCCACCAGGTCTGAATGAGTGCATTTCTATAAAATCATTACTCATTTAATTATACACAACATAGATTCATAAAGTAATCAATTAGGTCCCCACCTATATTTTTGCTTATTTTTGTTTATTTTTGCTCATTTATGCTTATTCTTCATTATTTCTGACCATTTTTATACTATTGAGTACTATAAATAAATTTTCCAATGCAGTCTTTACAAAATTATTTTATAAAATTATCTCATAAAATACTTTATAAAATTATCTTACAAAATATTTATCAACTAATTATTCTATTTATTATCACGAGTTATAATAGTATATTGAGAGTTTTTAAAAAATATTCTTCATTGGGATTTTTAAAAATCTTTTTAAAAAATTTTTTAAAGATTTTTTAATACATTTTTAATAACATTTTGAATATATGTACATTATCAAATAATATATTTATAGCACAATTTTTAACAAATATTTATTGGATCACTACTATTATTAATTATATGACATATTTATCAACTTACTTATATTAACATAAAGTTTCATTAATAAATTATTGTGTAACCCAAATAAATTAATCA
>NC_056736.1:256498946-256583946 GCF_019279795.1 Protopterus annectens | reverse complement strand
TGTGACTAAAATGCACTTAGAAAAATCTATATCAGTTTGAAATAACATGTTTAAAAAGTCCCAGGAATCCCTTATGTAGTGAGGAGTGGCCTGAACTAAGGGATTCAAAACAAAATCAATATGATGTTATATGTTTTCAGTTTTTGAACACTTATTAGATACAATTAACCTAAAAGGTGGATCATTTTCATTCTTGTGAACCTTAGGGATGCCAAATAGTTTGGCCAAACACGGGTTGGGGGTAGACATGAACTCAAATTCCTCTAGTAAGTAAGGATTTCAACTTTTTGTTTCTCCAATCAAAATTAAAGTATACATTTTCCAGGGACACTTTTTCATAAAAATCAACATTGGTGAGTTCATCATTAATCTTGTTAACATACTTAAGCTGGTCCATAACAGCAGTGCCCGTCCCTTTGTCTGCCTTCATGACTCTCACATTAACATCACGTGTTAAATCCATTAAGGCCTTTCTCTCATTATTAGAAAAGTTAAACCATTTTTCAGTAGAGTTAGACTTAACTACATTTCTAAAATCCTCTTCACAGACTCATAAAAATGTAGTTAAAGTGTTGTTAAGAGGAGGATTAATCAAACTCTTTTTTTAAACAGAGAAGAGTCAAAACTGTCACTACAAATAGAAGAAATTCCTGAAGATTGAGTGTTACAGGGGTCACAATTATCATCCTTTCCATCAGCATTCAGCTTCAAGTTCAATTTTCTGGTGTACAGTCTCAAATCCAGTAAAATGTTTGATAAATTTGCCCTTTGAGAAGGGATAAATGTAAAACCTTTACATAACACACTTACATGATCTTTGGACAAAATTTTACTAGACAAATTGAAAACAGAGGAATGAACAGAGTTATGTTTGTTATGCAATATACCATCAGGTTGCAAGCAAAAAGATGCAAAATCAGAACCAGTATCACAAGACATAGAAACAATGTCACCTGAATAAGTCACATGGCTATTACTGTTACCAGGAGCACTGTAATCCACTCCCAGTGCACTAGAAATAGGTCCCAAACTATGAATGCTATTGACTGAGGAACATTCAAAACCAGATTCTGCATTGATACATAAGGAGTCACAACCAGGCTTAAAAATAGAACCTGACACTACTTGTGAAAGCTTCTTGTGACCATGTGTCATGGCGGTAAGTGAAGTAACCTCGACCCTTTGCTTCCCACTTTCCCCTTTCCCTTGTTTGACAAGTCCTGATTCACTATTGACACGGTGGCATCTGATCTGTGATCTAAAAAAGACTCAGAGCTACAATTCCCATTCCCAGAATGATTATTACTAAAATTCATGTCAAAAGGGGCAGAAACAAAACAAGGAGACAGGAGAGAAGGTTGATTAATAACTGGAATTACATTGCCATTGCCCTCTAAAGGGGGAAAATCAGTGTATAAAACCGGATTTGCATTAGGAGTAGACAAACACTGTGTCTGGACAGGAGGCTGCTGTGTGGCAACATATATATGTTGTGCTGTAGAAGCAGAGCTACATTCAGATGGACCAGTGACAGAAATAGCCCGTCTAAAATTCATACCTCTCTTAGTCATGGCACTTGAACCAGGAAACGAGCTGTCTTCAGAAACCAGTACTGGATAACTCACGGAAGCATCATCCGAACGAATAACCCGCTATGCATAAGACATAGGTGCATTTCTAATGACCCTACTAGAAGTACCATTAATGCACTTAGAAGGAACAAAATTCCTATCATTGCCTAGGTTACAATCAGTAGGGTAATTAGCATTAAAATTGTTCCTTTTATCGAAAGAATAATTAACCCTAGAATCAAACCTAGAAGCAAATCTGTTGGAAACAAAATTAGTTATGTTTTTGTTAAATGAAGAATTCCTACTATAATCAAAGTTCTTAAAATTCCTAAAAGTTCTTCTGTTAAAGTCAGGACGTGTATTATTAAACAATCTATCATTATCATCTAGTTAAGTAGAAATTTGAACATGACCTAGCGGTATATAAAATGCATACATTAGCAATCCACATTTGTCCCTTTCATTTAAAAGGTTTTCCTTTTCATGCTTGTTCAGAATAGAGCAATTGTATTTATCTGCAGCAATAAAGGTAAAGCTGGTAGTTTTATATTTTACTTTCCATTTATCCAATGAACAGAGATCACTTACACTTAGAGCAGGAAGTCTGGCCAACATAAAGGGCCCCACAAGCACATGTTATTAAGTAAATCATCCACTCACTGATATATGCCATAAATTTCATTATTGCAAAGGTTTTGTGTATATTCTAGGATGTGAAAATCTTGGAATAAAAAAAAAAAAAAATGAAGTTCCGCAAGGGAACACTCATGAAGGTTTAGTCCCGAGCAAGGCTATGTACCAGATGGTGCTAACTTAATGTGAATAAAAGTAATTTATCACTCTGGTGATTTTATATGCTTCTGGGTTAAACAAAATAGTCTAGTCAGCATTCCTATATGTTCAGGTTCCAGCATTAGTTCAGGCAAAGTTTATTTTTTTTAAATATATACTGCAGTGCAGTATGAGGGGGTGCCGCACTCTGGAGTGTGCCATCCTTCAGATAAGATGTTAAACAAAGGCCCTCTCTTTTTTAATTTCTCCAAGTCTTTTGGGTTTCTAATACCATGATGGGAATGGACCTCATTCCTAAGTTAAAGTACAATTAAAATTCATGAAATTAGTATTGTTTCAATCTTTGATGTCATCAGGAAGTGCTCTTTGCAGCACCCTCACTGTACCCAGAAATGACTCCTTCTGTAATTTGTATGGGGTTACATGTACTAGTAAAGGTCCCATATGCCTGAGTTGGTGGTAGCTCATGTGGTTGTAATAGATCCCATGGTACCTATCAAGAACAGCAGGGGAAGTTGCCCAATACCTTAGCCAAATTTCCCCTAGTAGTATAAATACCACCTCTGGTCATCCATGGAAAGTGGGTACTTCCCTAGAGGAACTAACCTGGTCAATAAATGATAAAAAATAAAAATAAATTAATAAAAACATGTATGTGAATGTTTTGCTTACATTTGTATCCCATACTTTACTGTTACCAGCTGGCTTCCAGATGGGGTTATTTGCCATGTATTCTGCTGGTTACTACGGTTATTGATGAACATTTGTTCCTGCTGTAGCAACATCTTTTGTTTCATATGGTATATACAATTCTCACACTTTTTTTTCATTTTCATCTGTAATCTTAAGATTTTTTAATTTCTAAATGTAAATGTTTTTCATACTTGAATGTCATGCTACTATTTGACTAGATGATCACCACATGATGCGGTGATGTCCCCTCTCTGGGCCAGTAATCAAGGAGCCTGAATCCTCACCACTGACACTGGTGAGGGACATTCACTTGGAACAAAGATAGGTGCACACAGTATTTCCAGATGCAGCTCTCTGCACCAACACAATTTCCCTTAAGAGCACATAGGGAACACACTCAGTCTGGGGTCTGAGCTTCCCTCGTTCTCTCTCCAATCCCCCAATAAGACTCCTGACTGGAACAGCTATAGAGTTGTTCCTCAATCAAGTTACCCAGGCCATGTCCTCCACCACCCTCTCTGTGAAACCAGTGTTCTGTGCCATTATATATGCAAATTGTATGCTAATGAGCTGCCTGCATTTTTGGGCTGAATGTACCTACTTTGCAGGAGCAGTTGTCCAGATTTTGTGATGTTTTTGAGGTTGAGAGATATACCTAGAAGACACACAGATTGACAAACAACTTTAACTCACTTTATATTAAAACCATTTGGCGACCAACTGATAAAACAAAAGCAAGGAATTCAGGTATAAAGGAAATATTCACAATTGAAACCTGAAAACAGTGGAATGCTGAGTGAAGTTAAGAGTAATATAAATTCAAAATGGAGAAGTGATATGAAATAAAATATATTGTCAAAGTGTAAACAATTCTTCAACTATATCTATAGTAGACAACAAATACAGATCAAGCAACATCAACTAGTGATTGATTTGTAGCACAGCAGCATGAAATTCAAATCTCAGTAAAACATAAACATTCACGTTGTAGGAAGAATAAAGCATTCTATGCCTGAAAGTATTGGGCAGTTAAGTAGAAATTTGAATATGACCTAGTGGTATATAAAATGCCTACATTAGCAATCCACATTTGTTCCTTTCATTTAAAAGGTTTTCCTTTTAATGCTTGTTAGGAATAAAGCAATTGTATTTATCTATAGCAATAAAGGTAAAGCTGGTAGTCTTATATTTTACGTACAAAAAAGCTACACAAACTGTTGAAAAACAAGAAGCGAGGTGATATACACGGAGTATACGCCACTTGAACCACAGGCAATTGCAGATAACAAAAATTCCTTCCTTTTTAACACACTTTCTTTATTGGTGTTTTCGGAGACGGCTATGCGTTTCTTTCCTCAGAAAAAAGCAGCAGACTGCAATTTGTAGCATGTTACAGGCCACCCTCTCAAACTCAGGAACCTCACATGGCCTTCCTGAAAACAATGGAGGGGATAAATGTATCTCCAAACACCATCATACTAGGTGACTTCAACTACCCTAATATAGACTGGGAACACTACTCAAGCCCAAACACTCTAGCCCAAAGGTTCCTGGAGTTCATAAACTCAAATGCCATGGAACAACTAGTCACCATCCCCACAAGAGGAGAAAACATACTTGATCTCATCATCACGAACATGGGATCACAATGTTCAACACCGGAAGTATACCCCTCACTGGTGAGATCAGATCATAAACTAATCTCGCTGGAGGTCCTCATCCCCCCACCTGAAACAAAAAGACCACAGTGAAAAACTTCTCAAAAGCCGACTTCACACTTCTAAAACTAGTGTGGTCTCCTTTAAGGCCCCTGAGCCAGTGGTAAACATTACTCAAACCGCTGAATCACTTACAAATGCCTTCTACCAGCACCTACAGGACTGCATGGATCAGGCAATCCCAAACAAAACTAAGACTCTTTGTACCAAAGGCAAGCGTCCAGTCTGGTGGACCCCAGCCATAAACAAGCTCTACAACAAAAGGAGGAAGCTACTACAAGATAGAGCAAAATCCTTGAAAGGTAAGACACCTTTGATCATTATAAGTAAATAACTAAGAGCTCTCATAAAATCATCCAAGGCAAATTTTGAGAGAAAAATCGCCAAGGATTCAAACGACAATCATAAGGCCTTCTTTAGCTATGTTAGAAACCTAGGAGGAAACTCCCAGATATGCTCAGAATTAGTTCAAAATGATGTGAAGATTACTGAACCTACACACATTGCCAACATACTGGCTGACAGGTTCAGTGCAAACTTCTCCCCCCCCTCCCCCCCAAAAGGAGAGATATCTATACCAGAGGATTGTGGCCCCCCAAACATCTCCAACGCCCAGGTGAGAACTGCTCTCTCCAAAGCAAAAAACACAGCATCCATGGGACCGGATGGTGTCCCAGGCTGTGTGCTCCATGAACTCAATGAGGAATTAAACCCGCAGTTAGGACAGCTGTTTAATCTTAGCCTCACCTCAGGATACGTACCCAAGGAGTGGCGCCCGGCGACTGTGGTCCCACTTCACAAGGGCGGTGCCTCCACCGACCCTGGAAATTACCATCCCATTAGCTTGACAAGCCTTATCTGCAAAGCCATGGAGAGGATCATAATGGAACTCATAAATAAAGACATAGGGAACTTGCAGACTTTGGATCCAACCCAGTTTGGCTTTGTCAAAGGCAGATCATGCCTTTTAAACTTGGTTGACTTTTTCGAGACAGTCACCAAGGCCATAAGGCAGTCCATACAGCCTACCTTGACCTGGCAAAGGCCTTCGACACAATACCCCACTCAGGTATCATCAAAAACTCATCAGCTTGAATGTAAACCCATACATCACAAGATGGGTTGCAAACTGGCTAAGTGACAGAACCCACAGGGTCAGAGTTGCTGGAGCCATGTCAGACTCAAAGCCTGTCACAAGTGGTGTCCCACAGGGCTCAGTCCTGGGTCCACTCTTGTTCGGCATCTACTTTTCTGAAGTACAAGCAAACACAGGAGGGTTATGGCTGACAAAGTTTGCAGATGACTGCAAACTGGCCATAGTCGAAAACACATCTGACACAGATATCCTTCAGAAGGGCCTCACAGAAACGGATAACTGGTGCCAGAGCCATGGCCTAAAGTTAAATGCCAAGAAATGCATAGTCATACCCT
Source organism: Protopterus annectens (assembly GCF_019279795.1). NCBI lineage: Eukaryota > Metazoa > Chordata > Ceratodontiformes > Protopteridae > Protopterus > Protopterus annectens. The sequence goes on along the minus strand of NC_056736.1, from coordinate 256,577,741 downwards.
TCGGGAAAAACAAGGTTACCCCTAGCTACCATATAGGTGGCAATCCACTGAGCACAGAAGAAGTCATCAGGGATCTGGGGACCCAGGTTGACAGTAGCCTTTCGTTTGACACTCATGTTGCTAAAGTAGTTAGGAAAACCTTCTACATTGCCCACCTGATCATGAAGGGATTCACATCTAGATCAAGGGAGGTCATCGCCCCTGTACTCATCACTCATTAGACCTATGATTGAGTACAATGCCCCATTCAGAATGTATCTGACCAGACACCTGCAGCAGCTGGAAAGGCCCCAAAAGTTCCTCACCAAAAGGATAAAGGGTCTCAAAAATATGTCTTATACTGCCCAACTGAAAGAACTCCAGCTCTATTCAGTCTCATACCGCTTGCTCAGAGGTGACCTGTGCCTGACATATAAGGCCATGTCAAACCCTGATTTGATGAATATGCTTCACCTCAAAAATCTAGATCCCTCAGAACCACAAGGGGAGACTTAAACCTTGACACGGTTATTAATAGAACATGCTGGAGGGACAGATTCATCACCCAGAGACTCCCTATGCTGTGGAACAAAATCCCGGTACATGTGAGGCAGAGCACCTCGCTGGCCTTGTTCAAGAGGAATCTTGACCAATGGATGGGGGATCGCAGATATACCCCAGGGATTACTTCAGTGTCACTGCTTGACAGAGGCACAGCAAAATAATAGGCATAGTTTTATTCAAACTAAAGGGGTGGCGAAAGCCAAATAACTATGGGCTAGGCTTATAAATGCCCTTGGGCAGATAGCCTAGTATGAACCTATGAACCTATGAACCTATGAACAAACGTTACAATGACAGCGTTCAGCCCTTACTTTTAAAACTAAAAAGCATCATGTGATGCTAAATGGGAAGACATTCCAATTCAATCATTAATTAATTGCTTAACTTAAAAAATCCCGATAAATCAGGAATAAATGTTTTAACTAAGCAAAATACTTCACAACATTCCATATTAATGCATCATAAATAAATCACTGATAATATTATACTAGAATTTGACCACATTAAAAACATTAAAAATCAGACATGAATAACACTATTTTATACTAGTAATGAATAATGTACTCCCTTAAAATATATATAAGCATCTAACCTATTACTTAAAATAGAGCCATTATAATGAATTTATATTCTTCATAATTACTTAAAGAAATGTGTGGCTATTTAATTACGTTAACTAAAAAATGCATTTAACCAAGTTTTCAACAAATAACCCTTTGATCAACTGATAAAAAATAATAAAATTGATCAAACTAAAAACAAATATAAATACATTTTAGGTTACCACCAATAATGTAACACTAAACCATTAAATAATAATACAAATAATAGTATTAGTTTCCTTAAGACCAAACATCACCTCAATATAATATACACAGGCCAATATCAATTTATCTATTAATTGCCAGCCTTTTCAAAACACATGTGATAGAAACGTGGTCATTGAGACCTGGGGAAAATGTAGCCCTGGTTCTAATTTGCCAATATAATTCTTGTATTTCCAGAATGATTTGCCAAGGTCCCACATAAGAAGCGTCTTCTACCTTCTTCAAGACCATAAAGACAAACTTATGGTTTGGAAATTCCAAGATGTGGCAAGCAAGTGCGTTGTTAGTGTCCCCTTTTGCAACTGCATAATAGTGCTCATAAATGCGCTGTTTTAATTTGCGCTCCGTTTTTCCTATGTAAAACGCATGGCACATTGTGCACGTTGCTACATATACTATAGCTCTGGTATTACAGTTGAATTTACCTATGATTTTGTACTTAGTGTTGTTAATTACGGCACTGGTTCCTTCTTTAATAAATTTACATTGACCACAACTACCACACTTGCTCATCCCATTCATGAGACTCTTCAATTTATTTTTACTTTTACCAGTCTCTAAAAGAGTTTTCAGATTCGCCCCTCGCCTAAAAGTGATCGCCGGTGGGCCATCACAAATTCTTTGAACTTGTTTGTCACTTGCAAGGAGCATCCAATTTTTATTTAAAATTTCCCTTATAAAATAATGGTCTGTAGAGAAAGTACATAGGAACCTAAGACTATTGTCATTTTGGCTACAATTAACCTTGGTAAGACCAGTGTCTCCCAATTCGTCAATTTGATTGATATTATAATGGGATGACAAAATGGGACTAAATTGTCCCATTCTACGTTTGTGCTCAACTTCTTCAAAAACTTCATCTATCAGTCTTTTCGGATAACCTCTGTTGCTGAACATCTCAGTAAGTTTATTGCATTCTACATTAAAATCATGGCCATCCGTCACCATTCTGGCCGCCCGCACCATCTGCCCTTTTACAATGGCTCTCTTTTGATGGTGCGGGTGGCAGCTGGAATAATGGAGGAAGCCATTTGAATATGTAGGTTTTCTATAAATACTGCTCTTAAATCTCATATTCACTTGATCTTTTTGCAACCAAATATCCAGAAAACTGATTTCCGTATGACTAAAGTTAAATGTAAATTCTAGAAAGCTAGTTAGACTAGTGATGGACTCAATAAATTGAGGAATCAGACTAACTTGCCCTCTCCACAAAATGAACATGTCGTCCTGGTACCTGGTATACCAGGCGACATTTGTTTGGAATATGATATTTTGAAATAGCAGTGTGTTTTCCCATTGTGCCAAAACACAGTTAGCGTATGCTCCCCCACAAGGCGAACCCATGGCTACCCCCGATGTTTGTTTATAAGTGCAGCCTTCAAATTTAAAAATGTTGTTGCACAGAACAAGTTCCAAGAGTGTTTCAGTTAAATAAATAATATTGTCCGTCATTTTCCTATCCAACAAAAAATCCCTTACCCACTCCAAACCTATGTTGTGTGGAATCACAGTGTATAGATCTTTTATGTCAACTGTGAGCAACACAAAGGATGGGTCAAATTGGATTTTATTAATAGCTTCTAAAAAGCCCCATGAATCTTTGCAGATCTGATTTTCCTTGGCTAAATAAGGCTTAAGTAAGATGTCTACATATTTAGCACATGCACTTGTAATTGACCCTCTACTATCCACGATAGGCCTGAAAGGTGGATCCTGTACTGACTTATGGATCTTAGGTATTCCAAAGAAGGCTGGTAGCTTAGGTGATACCATAGTTAAATAATTATGTAGATCAGTGTCAATGTGCCCTTCCAAAAATAGATCTTCTAGAATATATTGGATCTTTTTATAGGCTATATTTACTTCATTGACACTGACCTCCTGGTAAGGTCCCTCTTCAAGATGTTTTAACACTTTCTCAACATACATAAAATGGTCCATAAATATTAGACCGTTCCCTTTGTCGGGTTTAGTTACTCTGATATTACAATCATTGATAGTACTAATCAAATCCCTTTCTTGTGCTGTAATATTAGGTTTAGCTTTTTTATATATAGGGCGACTAGTGGCCAAATGCCTAAGATCGAGTTCACATGCTAATTCGAAGGCTTTAAGACTTTGTGGGAGAGGGGGATTAAACACACTGGCTACTCTGAAGGGATTCAATAACATTGACATATTGCCTAGTAAAATGCGTAAATTCATTTTACGTAAAAATAACTTCAAATCTATTATTGTTTTTACCATGTCCAAATGTGTGTCCAGAACAAAATTAAGTCCTCTAGAAAAGAAGTCGCACATATCCTGGTCAATAACCAAGGCAGTAAAATTATATATTTTAAAGTCTCCTTCTGTACTATAAATAATGTTCAAATTTGTTGCAGAGGAAGTTATTTCTTCCTCGGATTCCTCTTGCTCTTTGGAGACTGATGATTCATGTTGGATCTCAAGTGTCTCTGATTGGTCTCCTGACCTTGCCGAAAATCCTGAGCCTGGATTTGCTCACTCATGTCATCGTTATTCTTATTCTGGTTATCGCACTGGCCCCCATTATTTATACGATTATCTTCCCCTTGAGCTTGGGCAGAATTCACTTGGCTTTTACCCCGTATACTTTGCCCATCCGACCATGATGTGTTCAAGTGCAGATCAACATTAGGAACAATTTCATCACACTCCCTTCCAACATTAATAATGTTATTCCCTTTAACTGGATATTTAGACTGATTGATTAGTGGGGGGAGTGGATAAGCTTTGTTATTAGAATATTGGGCCATGTCACGTTCAATCTTCTTTTTCTTGTTTTTTGATAATTTAATCATTGTGGCATCAATACTTGAAAAAATCCTTGAATACTCATATCTGTACCTGTTAAAGTGTAAATTATTCTTTATGTCCTGTTCTAGCTGTTCTAAATCATTCTTGTATGCGGCTATTTCTTGCACATAATGATTTATCAAAATTTGCATAAATTCAAACCCTTGTTTGTCAAATAGGTTCAACAGCTGTTTATGATAACTGGAGCCATTCCTTAATCCCACTGGGAACCTCCATTGTCTGAGGCCCTTAGGGACTATCTGCTTATCCAGACACTCTTCTAGGTAAGCCACCTCCAATTGTAATTTTCTACATTTAAAAAGTTTATAATCAAATTCGCTAATAATAGAAGAAATGTCAGTAACAGTACCTTCATGTTCCTGTACTCGATCGGACACTTCACGAATATTAGTTGAAAAAAAATCCCTTTTATTCAAAAAAGAATTCAGCGATGGTGAAGAATTATGTTCATTCTGCAGTACCTCAACACTATTACTTATTTGACCCGGTTGAGGTGTGCTCTGGGGCTCGGAAGCTGGTGCAGCTGCATTATGTACAAGGCAATGTTCCCCATTACTTCGGTTCCTGGAACTTTGGTTTTGCCTTGCCGGTTGCTGGTAAAGACGTTCGGAATGACAGTGCTGCTGCTCCATGCTTGCAGCAGCCACCGAATTAACCTTTCCAGCTTTAATAATTGCTGTCTAAATTTTCAAATCTCTGTGTCAAATAATCCAAACGGCCCATTATCATCTGTATTAACACTGTCAGGTTTCCATCGTCGGCATCCGCCTCCATGATTCCTTGGGCTGAACCATTTACTGTACTGTTCATAGATACTCCTTGCTCCGGTTGCTGGGTAAATAACGGAGGGGGCGTTAAGTCTGATACTCCGGTTCTCTCCTCGTTAGCCATCGACAAACTACGTACAAAAAAGCTACACAAACTGTTGAAAAACAAGAAGCGAGGTGATATACACGGAGTATACGCCACTTGAACCACAGGCAATTGCAGATAACAAAAATTCCTTCCTTTTTAACACACTTTCTTTATTGGTGTTTTCGGAGACGGCTATGCGTTTCCTTCCTCAGAAAAAAGCAGCAGACAACAAACGTTACAATGACAGCGTTCAGCCCTTACTTTTAAAACTAAAAAGCATCATGTGATGCTAAATGGGAAGACATATATTTTACTTTCCGTTTATCCAATGAACAGAGATCACTTACACTTAGAGCAGGAAGTCTGGCCAACATAAAGGGCCCTACAGGCACATGTTATTAAGTAAATTATCCACTCACTGATATACACCATAAGTTTCAATATTGCAAAGGTTTTGTCTATATTCTAGGATGTGAAAATCTTGGACCTAAAAAAAAAAAAAAAAAAAAAAAAAATGAAGTTCCGCAAGGGAACACTCATGAAGGTTTAGTCCCTAGCAAGGCTATGTACCAGATGGTGCTAACAATGTGATTAAAAGTAATTTATCACTCTGGTGATTTTATATGCTTCTGGGTTAAACAAAATAGTCTAGTCAGCATTCTTATATTTTCAGGTTCCAGCATTAGGTCAGGCAAGGTTTATTTTTTTTTTAAATATATACTGCAGTGGCTGCACTCTGGAGTGTGCAATCCTTCAGATCAGATGTTAAACAAAGTCCCTCCCTTTTTTAATTTCTCCAAGTATTTTGGGTTTCTAATACCATGATGGGAATGGACCTCATTCCTAAGTCAAAGTACAATTAAAATTCATGAAATTAGTATTGTTTCAATCTTTGATGTCATCCAGAAGTGCTCTTTGCAGCACCCTCACTGTACCCAGAAATGACTCCTTCTGTAATTTGTATGGGGTTACATGTACTAGTAAAGGTCCCATATGCCTGAGTTGGTGGTAGCTCAGGTGGATGTAATAGATCCCATGGTACATATCAAGAACAGCAGGGGAAGTTGCCCAATACCTTAGCCAAATTTCCCCTAGTAGTATAAAAATCACCTCTGGTCATCCATGGAAAGTGGGTACTACCCTAGAGGAACTAACCTGGTCAGTAAAGGAAAAAAAATAAAAATAAATTAATAAAAACATGTATGTAAATGTTTTGCTTACATTTGTATCCCATACGTTACTGTTACCAGCTGGCTTCCAGATGGGGTCATTTGCCATGGCTACTACGGTTATTGATTAACATTTGTTCCTGCTGTAGCAGCATCTTGGGACACTCTATAGAATTAAACCCTTCCTTAACCCAGCAGCTAGAAAAACCATTGCACAGACCCACCTGCTTTCCACCCTTTTTTATGCTTCAGCTATATTTACCACACTATCTAAAAATAACATCAACAAACTCTCTACCTGCTACAACAGTATAGCTAGACTCATTAATGCTACTCCCCTTAGAACTCACCACTGTCACAACCTCAAACAACTAAACTGGCTAGAACTAAATAACCACCTATTGTACCAACAATTACTTATCATTCATAAAACTCTTCATTTCCCTGATAATACTCCGAGCCTGGCAAACCTTATTTCTCCATACAAGAACCTAACCACACTTCGTTCTGCAAATAAGTTCCTAGTATCCATAACTAAATCATATAATAAAGCTGGGGATGCATTATTTTCAAATTCCATAGGTAAACTCTGGAATCAACTCCCTCAAAATATAACTACTCTAGAGTCTCCCTCTCTGTTCAAAAGACAAGTCAAAGAACATCTTACTTCACATTGGCTATGTCCCTGTACCAATCCCGACTGAAAGTAATTCTCAATACACCTAATTTTTTTTTTCCTGTCCCCTTACTAAGCCCCTACCTGATGCCTTCTGGAGATGAGAGTTGAATCTTAAGGTATGCCTTAGATTATTTTATCCTTAGTATTTAGTTCTCATTATTTTTTTGTAGAACATGACTTATACGTTTTTAAATGTTTTTGCTATCCTCTCTTGTAGAACATGACTTACTAGTTTTCAAATGTTATTGCTATCCTCTCTTGTACCATTTATAATTCTATGTAGAAAAAAATCTTTTTTATTATTGTTATAAATGTTTTTATTTGTTACAAATCACTGTAATTTTATCTGTACTGGAGCTTTTCTCCCCGGGCCTCTACTGTAAACGGATATATGTCCAGCTAGACTAGCCCGGTCAACAAATGTAAAATAAAATAAATAAATAAATCTTTTGTTTCATATGGTATATACAATTCTCACACTTTTTTTTCATTTTCATCTGTAATCTTAAGATTTTTATGTTTCAAATGTAAATGTTTTTCATACTTGAATTTCATGCTACTATTTGACTAGATGATCACCACATGATGCGGTGATGTCCTCTCTCTGGGCCAGTAATCAAGGAGCCTGAATCCTCACCACTGACACTGGTGAGGGATGTTCACTTGGAACAAAGATAGGTGCACACAGTATTTCCAGATGCAGCTCTCTGCACCAACACAATTTCCCTTAAGAGCACATAGGGAACACACTCAGTCTGGGGTCTGGGCTTCCCTCATTCTCTCTCCAGTTCCCCAATAAGACTCCTGACTGGTACAGCTATAGAGTTGTTCCTCAGTCGAGTTACCCAGGCCATGTCCTCCACCACCCTCTCTGTGAAACCAGTGCTCTGTGCCATTATATATGCAAATTGTATGCCAATGAGCTGCCTGCATTTTTGGGCTGAATGAACCTACTTTTCAGGAGCAGTTGTCCAGATTTTTCTAGTTTTTGAGGTTGAGAGATATACCTAGAAGACACACACATTGACAAACAACTTTAACTCACTTTTATTAAAACCATTTGGCGACCAACTGATAAAACAAAAGCAACAAATTCAGGTATAAAGGAAATATTCACAATTGAAACCTGAAAACAGTGGAATGCTGAGTGAAGTTAAGAGTATAATATAAATTCAAAATGGAGAAGTGATATGAAATAAAATATATTGTCAAAGCATAAACAATTCTTCAGCTACATCTATACTAGACAACAAATACAGATCAAGCAACATCAACTAGTGATTGATTTGTAGCACAGCAGCATGAAATTCAAATCTCAGTAAAACATAAACATTCACTTTGTAGGAAGAATAAAGGAAAGTATTGGGCAGTTAAGTAGAAATCTGAATATGACCTAGTGGTATATAAAATGCATACATTAGCAATTCACATTTGTTCCTTTCATTTAAAAGGTTTTCCTTTTCATGCTTGTTAGGAATAGCGCAATTGTATTTATCTATAGCAATAAAGGTAAAGCTAGTAGTTTTATATTTTACTTTCTGTTTATCCAAAGAACAGAGATCACTTACACTTAGAGCAGGAAGTCTGGTCAACATAAAGGGCCCCAAAGGCACGTTATTAAGTAAATTATCCACTAACTGATATATGCCATACGTTTCATTATTGCAAAGGTTTTGTGTATATTCTAGGATGTGAAAATCTTGGAATAAAAAAAAAAAATCAAGTTCCGCAAGGGAACACTCATGAAGGTTTAGTCCCTAGCAAGGCTATGTACCAGATGGTGCTAACTTAATGTGAATAAAAGTAGTTTATTACTCTGGTGATTTTATATGCTTCTGGGTTAAACAAAATAGTCTAGTCAGCATTCCTATATTTTCAGGTTCCAGCATTTGGTCAGGCATCTTTTGTTTCATATGGTATATACAATTCTCACACTTTTTTTTCATTTTCATCTATAATCTTAAGATTTTTATGTTTCTAAATGTAACAACATTGGAACAAAGATCGGTGCGCACTGTATTTCCAGATGCAGCTCTCTGCACCAACACAATTTCCTTTAAGAGCACATAGGAAACACACTCAGTCTGGGATCTGGGCTTCCCTCCTTCTCTCTCCAGGCCCCCAGTAAGCCTTCTGGCTGGAACAGCTATAGAGGTGGTTCTCAGTCGAGTTTCCCATGCCATGTCCTCCACCCCCCCTCTCTGTGAAACCAGTGCTCTGTGCCCCTGGTCCAAGCAGCTGACATACACACTCACTGAGATTTGATTTGCACACACACACACACACACACACACACACACACACACACACACACACACACACACATACGTGACACGCATGCACACACACACACACACACACACACACACACACACACACCTGGGAAAAGCTGTCACAGATTTACTAGCTATGCCCTTCTGCCCAGACTATGAGGTAGATACTGCCACCAGGACACTCCAAAGCGAGCTACTCTAAGGCTTTTGCAAGGGTACCCAATTATACTGAGTGAAATTAATAATAATAATACAAATGGTAGTGTTTGACCAGTGCAGTAAGGCTTCCGGGAGTGGCCACAGTATCACCAATTAAATATAAGTACTCTCAAAGTTTAAAACATTCTCTAAAAGACCTTCCACCATGAAAAGTTTAAATATATTTAATAATAAATAATAAAAAAACATGAAAATACTAAATATCGATTTACAATAAACGCTAGAGCTTTAATTGCAGGAAATATTAAAATAACACAAATAAATAAATTCACACAGATACAGTAAAACAGTACTTAAATAATCTCAGTATATTTTCCTGACTGATTTAAAGAATTAGTATTCTCTGGTTCCTTATTAAACCAAGCCAAGATGAAGTGGGTGAGTGGTCTTCCTTCTTTGTCAGGTTTCAAAAACAGACTGCTCTGAGACTTCTGTCTCATCTAGTAATAAAACTTCATTTCAGGGATGGATTACAGAAAGACATCACATACATTTGGTCATCTGACTCCTGGTTCCCATACTACTCCCGTTACAAGAAAATTAACCAGAATTTCACACATATGTGTTGTCATACACACAGGTAGGGATTTGCTAAGATGTGTTATAGCACCTGGAAGCCATAAAATTATTTCAACACTTCTAACCTTCCAGGGTAGCAATTAGTTCACTGCTAAGGACAATATAGCAGGATTCCTAGTCCTTGTTTTTACAAACATTTTATCTCTTGCTGCAATCAGAACTGTAAGATACACTTGTTATGGCCTGCCAGGTAATTTAATTTCAGACTATTTTTCAAAGTTAGCTAGACTGAGATTAACCTCTTCTCTTCCAGTATCCTATGTTACGATATTAATTTCAATAGTTATAATGCAGTCTGACATATAGGTTTATTTCTTTTTTTCTGTCCAACAGGACCCACTGCTGATACATTTTTTTAATACAAGCAGCTTTACAAATATATTTTCAACACAAGCACCTGTACAAATCAGTTTGATAAACAAATGACATATAATTCTTTGCAAAACTCCAGATAGCTATGCTGGCATATGTTACAGACCAACTACTATTCTTCTCATAGCATAGCTGGCAATACCTCACATCATCACAGATGGTATTAACTAGCCTGTAATTTAGTTGTGTAATGCAGGTGAAGCTTATAACAAGGACCATGTGATGTTAACAAAGTGTGAACAGAAGTGTCTTGTCACGTTGGGTAATTATACATGTTCTTGGGTTAAATACAACACTCAAGCCAGTATTCCTAGATTTTCACGTTCCAGAAATGTTTCATTTCTCTAACAATGTGTATGTGAATGCTTTATTTACATTAGAATTATATACTTTTTAATGCCTATTTGAGTTATACATGATTTTCCTTCAAAATGGACTTAGATAATTAGATGAGTACTCATAAATTCACCCTGGGATTGACTGGCATAGACATTCTTGGGTTGGTACAGTCTAGGGTGGGAACAAGCAAGGCATAATGGTCACAAGACTCAGTGGTCTTAAACATTCCATGATCATATGATCCTATGAATCACATGCTGCTGTATTACTAGTTGGCTACCACACAGGGTTATTTGCCATGAGCTTGCTGTTTATGTGATTTAGATGAAAATGTATCTATTTCTGTTGTAACAATATACTGGAGCCAATATGGTATGTATCATTCTCACAGTTTTTCATTTGAATTAGCAGTTAGCACTGAAATAGCAAGTCATGGAATTTTAATTGCTATATCTTTCAATATCTTTTTCTTTTACTTTATTGTGTTTGATTTGCCCTATACCCACTGTTAGATTTGCTGTTTAGACTTATGTGACATGATCTGTATTAAACATCGATTCATTAATTTTTGAGGTTTTATGCACTGTAGAAACCCTTCTGAGCTTTTGTCTTAATGATTTTTTTTGGCACTGCACATTAGAATAAAGACATATTTATGGCTATTCCATTTTATGGCAATTGCTGTTTGGTGTTGCTTTCTGTTTTCTGTATATATATATATATATATATATATATATATATATATATATATATATATATATATAAAAATACGTATAGATATAGATGTATTTGCAGATTGATAGATATAGATGTATACATATGGATATCTCATGAAATATAGAAAGATTGAAAGAGTGAATGTAAAAAGAGCAATCATTTTAAAGTAAATCTAAATTTTTGCAGGTGGCAATATAGATGTATATATTTATAATTTGTTTTCCAGGTCTGGTATTAGCTTCCCACAGTGCTATAAGGTAGGCATTGATAGATTTTGAAATAGTACAAGATTTCCATATTTATTCTGTTATTCCATGACCTTTCAGAGATACGTTCCAAAAAACATAACATTCTCTAGATGGATTTCAGTAGCTATCTGCACAGGTGAATGACATTAACATTTGTGAATACATACATGTGAGTATACATGTGTGATTGAGTGTGTCTGTATCTATGTCTGTGACACATCTGTAATTATACAACTTGAATACTGTATAGAAAAAAAACTGTCACAAAAAACAAGACATTGTTGATTTTTTAAATATGATGCATTGATTGTGTGTTCCAGGTGAAGCACTGAGAGAAAAAGGAATAGTTTTCAGTCGTGTGTATTCATCTCCTGCACTATGCTGCATAGAGACTGCTCATCACATTTTGGAAGGTAAAAAAGGAAGAAAAAATATATCATAATGCATATTCATATACTGCTATTACACTAATCGTATGTAGCAATACTTAATTACATCTCAGCTCTTTCAAAATAGCTGCAAGGAAAAATTTAGTTTATTATTATCGCACTTTTGCTGGTACACTGCTCTTTTAGTGATATACTATATCTTGGTAAGGATCACACCATGTTATTATTCATATATGGCTGCAAAATTTCAGTAGTGTCTGACATGTTGCATAATATGGCACTATAGAAGCAGATAGAACAGCAGGGAAACATCCCAGCAAGACCCATCACAGGAGTAGGAGCAGAAAGTGGAAAAGCAGGGTGTACATTCTGGACACAAACAAGCAGCAGTAGTACCACATGCAAGGCAGAGGTGGACAGAAAAGATTGCAGCACTAGCAAACAGACAGCAACTGGTCCACAACTATGGTCATAACACAGAATTTAAATGTATGCATTATTACATCCAGACTATGCAATGCTGTGCATCAGACATAACTATACCAGTGCTGGTTAATGTGTGGGAAGATCACAGCCTTCATTACTTGTGCAGGTGGTTGGTGTATACAGTGACAGGAGATTGCAACATTGTAATATGAGGTTGAGTCATGGAAGATGAATTCAGTAGCCACTTTGATAGGTTGTAGGGAGTCAGGGATGACATCACCCAGTGGGGGGTTCCCTACACCCCTTTCTGCATCTGCATTTGTCTCCATGTAGTACTACGGTCACCCTGCTACACCACTCCTTACAATACAAAACAATACCATACATACTTTTACTTAGTGAAGTCATCATGCCCCTCATGCTTTGTCTTTCCCTAGGTGCCAAATGACCATGGGTGTGCCTTATCATTATAACTGGACATGACAGTGCTGTATTTCCTCTCACACATATCCCATGGTATTCATCTTAGTGTTACTGTCATCATTCATAGGTGTTAATTACATTTCTGGAGTATATTATGAGCTTGGTTTTCCTCCTTCAAAGTTTTTATATCCACTTCTACAGACTCACTAGGTTGCTGTTTGTTGTTTGTCTTTCGGCTTTTTCCCAATAAGGGGTTGCCACAGCAGAACTCCGGTCCGCTAATGATTGGCAGTAGATTCCAGCTTGACACCCAACCTTCAACGAAGGCACACCCATTTACGCACGCATGTCTTTCGAATGCTACCTAACCGCAGGGAAGACATGCAGACTCCACACAGAAGGCACTCCAAAAGCCAAGCCAAGAATCGAACAGGAGAGTCACTTGCTGTGAGGTAACAACGCTACCGCTGTACCACCGCAGAATGTACAGACTCACTAGGTAAAGTCCTATATTCCACACATTTTTGGCTGCAGGTTTTCTCATGCAAAATGGCATCTGTGCATTATATTGAAATGTTGAGTAAAGGCCTTGTAGTATGGCTGTGAGGCAATCTAACACTGCAGTCTCTGAATCACAGCTAGAATGTAGTGCACTACTCACCCCATCTGGCACTAGCCGGGCTCAGTACAACTCTTGAGACACATGTAATCAATATGCTTGTGTAAGCAATTGGTGTGGAACTGTAGTACTATAGCACTATGCTATGATTGCTAGGTAGTTCCCTGTTCCAGAGCTACATTGCATATCATATGACATCCAAATGTGAATCCATGCACACAGGCTACCATTTTGCTCAAGTGAACCAGTGTGAGTGGACATGAATTTCTCAGTCACTGTAAACAACACAGCTCTAGCACAGTGTGTCAAAGACAGCAAGATATTCTCATCATTCCAGCAATGGAACTTTGCAGATGACCTGCTTTGGCAGTATGATTGCCCCTTATGTGAGGTTAATGTTTTGTATGAAGGTGCCAGGAAGAAAAATGATGCCACTGGCATCACCTGTTCTGGTGAGCAGTGCCAGCGCTCACAACAGCAACCTGTAGTAGCACCACTCTGACCTACTTCATCAGTGTCAGGCAAAAGTTAGGGACAGAGAGACAGACTTAAGCATTTTTTAAAATTTACCTCTTTTTTCTATTACTTGGTACACCAGGTGTAATGAGACATTCGATATTTTATTTTTCAATGACCAAGAAGTGAGAGCTCAGCATGAAAGGATATTGTAGGAAATAATGGTGACTCTTCAGGCTGCAGGGTTCAAATGCCATTTGTGGTACTGCATGTGTCCCATATGTTTGTACTAATACAGTCTTTTTTTTCCCCTCATCTTTCTGCATGTCTACTTGTGGTGGAGGGTGTGGAGCAACAGTGATTGTCTTGGACTGCACTGGCCAATGCTTCAGGTGCTTTATCATCAGTGGTTGCCAAGTCTGTTTCTCAGGGGTGGTGGCTGTCACCTTACTGAAGTTGACCAGGAGGGATTACTAGTGGCCTTCATGGCCATTTCTCACTAGAGGGCAGATGCACCTCTTTTGACAGTGGTTCAGGAGCTTCTCAACATTTCCTTTCATCATTTGCTGAGGCTGGTGTCTTAGGAGGTGTGCTGACAACTGGATGCCCACCTCAGTACCATAGCATATCTATCCATGTGGTTTGTTGAGTCATGCAACTGGCAGTCCATGAACATTAGGTTACCAGAAGAGCAGCCTGTCTGTGACATCTATTTCAGAGGGACTGGTAGCTGGATGTAAACCTCCTATCTAGCCTGGCTTTATGGCTCTCCACTTTCTTCACCCTATTGTGTCATTCTCCATACTTTGATCTTTTTCCAACTCACTCCATTGCCAACCATTTATCCTCTGTCGTAAGTCCATACACTGTTGTCCCCAACTTTTATGTGCACACTATCCCTAGCTGTTTGTAACTGTGTTTTATATGTATTTATCTACCCCTGCTACTATCTATTTCTCTATCCTTTTGATAACCATTTTTCTCTACCTACACTACCAACCATACTTTTTTATACGCTGAAAATGGGTCTGTCTACCCCACAAAAAATTGCCCTTCCCACCACATTTCATACCTTACGGATACTTTTGTGCTTTTCTCTGCTTGCTTTTCTCCCTCTTCTCTTATCTCCCTCTTCCCTCCCTGTCTCTTTGATGGACTGGGTTTGCACTTTGCTGTGCTGACCTGCGATACACTATCTGCAGTGGCAGCTATGCAGATCTTTTTTTCATGTATGAACACACAAGATCTGTGTTGCACTAAGCTGTCTTGGTGGCAGTATCTGCCACATTGCTTCTGTAAATCACCCACTGATCCAGCCTAGTGCTGCTCTACCTTATAACATGGCATCACTGCATTACAATTCAGTCCTTTCCTCAGTATGTCAAAGATATACCATCCCTAATATATATTTAGGATCACAGGAAGTTGCTAGTATATTGGCTATGAAGCCCTTATAAGCCTAGCCAACAGTTTAGCCAAGTCAGCACCCGATGCCCCAGTCCAGCAGGGATACAGGTGGGATCCCAGGGGTGTATTTTCTGTTTCTCATCCAGTTATCCAGGTTGCACTTAAAAAGGGATAATGAGGTACTCTGCTTGATGTGGAGAGGGAGTCTCTGGGACACAAATCTGTCCCGCCAACAATTTCTATTAATGTCACAGAACAGGTTGAGGTCATGCATGTGGGTTACTTGAGTGGAGCTTGACTTGCAGATATGCAGCAGTCCCATCAAGGAAATGTCTGAGTTTGCTTTGTATGCCAGACAGAGGTCACCTCTGAGGAGTCTGTATGAAACTGAGTAGAGGGACAGGGCTTTTAGCCTGTCAATGTAGGATAGATGTTTGAGGCTCTGGATTCTCCTGGTGGTTAAGGTCTTCACTTCCCATGCACAAGGTACAAGGTTCGATCCTGACCTCCGACCAATGCCTGTTTGGAGCTTGCATGTTCTTCCTGTGTCTCTGTGGGGTTTCTCCCATGTCCTAAAAAAAAAAAAAAAAAAAAAAAAAAAAAAACATACTGAGTGTTTCCATCTCAAACCTCACCAATGAATGGAGCTGTGGGCAGTAGCACAGACTCTACATGGTGCCCTATAGGGGGAAGAGTTGAAGAGACCAACCACTTTGGGCATCTACTGTGGTGTGCAATATCCTCAAGATAGGAGAACATGGATAACAGATTGCGTGCCATGGCAGGGCTAGCCACTCAATGATGTAAAATATGGCTCGGCTCTAGGTGATTCGGTCATGTTGACTAATGTCGCCAAAAAAGGGCATGGGTAGTTACTAGTAATAAGTGGGTTGAGGACCTGGCCTACTCTGACCCATGCCAAGGACCTGTGCTAATGGTGGGAGGGGTATATGTGACAGTATTGGCCAGTGTGTGCCCACCATAAAGCCCAGCAGCTCTGGGTCAATAAGCTACTGGCTGGCTGGTGTCTAGTTGTCCAGCTTAGGTTGCTTGGGATAGCTCTGTTGAGTGAAAACTGGACATAAAACCAACCATCCTGCCAAACATGAACTGAGAATTGCTACGCTTAATGTAGGTTCACTGACAGGACGCAGCTTGGAAGTGGATGACATGATGATACGGAGGAAGTTGGACATCCTATGTATCCAGGAGACAAGATGGAAAGGCAGCGCAGAAAAGCCACTTGGCTTGAGATCCAGAGTCTACTACTCAGGACGAGGGCAGGCTAGAAATGGTGTAGGAATTCTGGTGAGAGAGCAGCTTCAGAGGGCAGTAAGGGATATCATCAGAATTAATGACAGATTTATAGCAGTCAGACTTCAGTGTAATGACAAGGCAGTATTCATAATCTCAGCCTATGCCCCTCAGCAGGGTTGTGATAGTGAGGAAAAGAGTGCATTCAGACAGCAGTTGCAGGACCTATTAGATAAAGCAGGACAACATGAATTGGTGTTGATAATGGGTGACTTGAATGCACATATCGGGACAGACAGATCAGGATATGAGGACTGCCTGGGTCCACATGGGTGGGGCAACAGGAATAAAGAAGGAGAAGCCATTCTAAACTTCTGTCTGGCAAATGGCTTGATAGTAGCCAACACATGGTTCAGAAAGAGAGACAGTCACAAGATCACATACAAGAGTAGTCAACATGCAACTCAGGTAGACTTCCTCCTAGTAAGGAAAAGGCACTTGGGCAGAATCCATGATTGCAAAATCATCCCCAGTGAAACAGTTGGCCCACAGCATAAACCACTAATTGCCACAATCAGCTGCAAGCAGTGGTCAGAGAAGGCTCTAAAGTCAACAGAGACCAGGCTGAAGACCAGGAAGTTGACTGGAGAGAAAGTACAACAGTTCAAGGAATTACTCAGGGCTCTAGCACCCCAAGAAGAGGAGGAAATAGTTGGAGTTGAAGAAGAATGGCAGCACCTAAAAACAGCATGTGTTAGGACTACAGAAAAGATATGTAGCCGAGCCAGGTATGGAAATAAGGTGCATAAGAAAAGCTGATGGTGGAATGCAGAAGTCCAGGAAGTCATCAAAAGAAAAAGGAGTGCAGGAAGAAGTGGGAGACAGAAAAGACTGACCAGGTAAGGAAGGACTACTGGTTGGCTAAGAAAGAAGCTAAGAAAGAAGTTGCAATAGCAAAGAATAGGGCATCAGAGGCACTGTATCAACTTCTGGAAAGTGGCTCAGTAAGGGGCACAAAGAAACTATATCAGGTTGCAAGGCAAAGACAGAAAGATAAAGAAGACAGTCAGACACACTTCATAAGGGATGCCAGCAACAACCTGCTCACCAGCCCAGAGGACATCAAAGGCAGATGGAAGGAGTATTTCCAGAAGCTTCTGAATGAAGAAAATCCCACAGAAGCTGTACTTCCCCAGAAACAGCCTATGATGATAGGAGAAGAAGAGGAGTCCACCCTAGAAGAAGTAAGAACAGCACTAAGGAAGATGAAGTCAGGGAAGCAGCAGGCTCAGATGAGGTCACATCCGATATGATAAAGATGCTGGGTGAGACAGAGGAGAAATGGCTCCTGAGTGTACTAATAGCAGTGTGGGGAGAAAGGCATATACCAGATGATTGGAGAAAAAGCATACTTGTGCCAGTGTACAAGAACAAAGGGGACATCCACAACTGTGGGCAGTACAGAGGCATCAAACTCCTATCACATTGCATGAAAGTTCTGGAGAGGGTGATTGATAAATGGATATGCAGAGTAGTAGAATGTAAGATGAGAGATGAGCAGTTTGGATTCAGATCAGGATGCAGCACAACTGATCTGATGTTTGCATTGAGACAGATACTTGAGAAGAAGCTAGAGATGAGGACAGTGTCCAACTGGGCATTCCTAGACTTGGAGAAAGCATATGACAAGGTCCCAAGAAAGCTGATCTGGGCAGTACTGTGGTGGTTTGAAGTCCCAGAAACATTGGTAGAATTAATGCAGGCAATGTACAAGGACCCAATGACTCAAGTAAGAACAGTGTTCAGCCTCACAGAGGGGTTCTGGGTAGGTGTACATCAGGGTTCAACTATGAGCCCCACTACTGTTCATACTGGTAATGGACTTCATTAGCAAACAGATTGGAGGGGATGGATGAACAAAGCTGCTGTATGCAGATGATGTGGCAGTACAGGCAGACTCTGTGCTACAACTTCAGCAAAGGATAGGAGAATGGAATGCAAATCTGAAGGCACATGGGATGAAACTAAGCACAGATAACACTGTGGTAATGGCAGCAAATTGGAGAAATCAGAAGAAGCTAAAAATAGAGATAGAAGAGAAGATAGTGGAACAGGTAAAC
The DNA here is from genome assembly GCF_019279795.1 of Protopterus annectens. Taxonomy (NCBI): domain Eukaryota; kingdom Metazoa; phylum Chordata; order Ceratodontiformes; family Protopteridae; genus Protopterus; species Protopterus annectens. The sequence continues at coordinate 256,558,986 of NC_056736.1, read as the reverse complement.
TGCTTCAAGTATCTGGGAGGAGTAGTTGAGGAGAAGGCTAGTCTGAATGAAGAGGTCAAAGCCAGAATCAGAGGAGTTGCAGCCAACTGGCATAGAGTATCACATGTAGTCTGTGACAGAAGAATGCCAAAGAAGCTGAAAAGTAAGGTGTACAAGACAGTGGTGTGACCAGTACTACTGTATGGTACAGAAACCAGGGCAGTAAACGCAGAAGTTGAAGAAGCTAGAGGTGATGTAAATGAAGTGCCTGAGAAAGGTGATAAGATGCACACTGTGGGACAGATGAAGAAATGAGGATAGGAGCAGAAGCCAAAGTAGCTCCAATTGCAGAAAAGATCAAAGAGAACAGATTATGGTGGTCTGGGCACATGTGTAGAAAATCAGAAGACAATCTGGTGAGGAAGATTTGGAACAGACAGGAAGAAGGCAAGAGGAAGTGAGGACATCCAGCAAAGAGGTGGATGGATTGTGTGAAAGAAGATCTGTGACAGTCAGGCATTGAATTGAGAGAGTTGGCGACAGTTAACACGATACCCTGACCCCATGTAGAAAAAATGGGAAAAAAATGGGGCTGATGATGAATGATTCTACTGGTGAGGAATCTCTGTGGTCTCTCTAGCTGCTGCATGTGCTTTGTGAGGTGCATGCTGAAAGTGGTAGTGTACTCAGTAATGGGCTTTATAACAGAAGAATACAGGGATATTATGACCTCTTTGTCCCTGGATGAGATACCCTTACTTATAAGGAGGGCTATGTAGAAAGCTTTCTGTACAATGGAAGCAACATGGTGGTCAAAAGTCAGGTTATCAACCTGGATGCCCAAATCCCTCATGACTGATTGCGTCCTTAGGATGTTGTTATTAATGTGATAATTTATGGGGATGTCATTCTCCCCAAAGGGGATGGTGATGTATTTTTTGGTATTCAGCTTGAGACCATGTTTCTGGCACCAGTCATTTGCTTGGTAGGGCCCTCTTGGAGGAAGTCCACATTGTAAGGGGAAATGATAACAACACCCAACTTGCAGTCATCTGTAAACTTGATCTATCATAGCCCATTGGTTTTGGCCTGCACCTCAGAAAAGTATATCCCAAATAACAGAGGTCCCAAGACTGTTCCCTGGGGTACTCCACTCATTATGGGTCTACTACTTGAGGCGGCTCCCCCTATTTTGACTAGGTGGGTTCTATCAGTGAGACAGTTTGCTACTCATCTGGTAACATATGGATTGATGTCTGGTTGAGAGAGTTTATCTATTATGCTTGAGTGAGGAATAGTGTCAGAGGCTTTGGCCATGTCAAGGTAGGTAGTGTGCACTGTCTTTCCCTTGTCTATAGCTTTGGCGACTGTCTCAAAGAAGACGACCAAATTTAACAGCTATGACTACTCCCTGACAAAGCCAAACTGTGTGGGATCGAGTGTTTGGAGGCTGCCAATGTTCTTGTTAATGAGGTCCATGATAATTCATTCCATAGCCTTGCAGATCAGGCTAGTTAAGCTGATGAATCTATAATTTCCCAGATTGGAGCGCCACCTTTGTGCAAAGGGATGACAGTGACTGTCCTCCACTCAGCTGGGGTAAAGCCGGTAGTCAGGCTTTGGTTGAATAAGGCGCCTAATGGTGCAAGTTCCTGCCTAAGTTTATGTAGGATGCAACCTGGGATATGATCGGGTCCAATGGAGGCTGTATTGTTTGCCTTTGAGAGGGCAGTGATGACCTGTTCCTTAGAGATAAGGGGAGGAAAGCAGATACTGGGGATGTCCTGGTTTACTGATGGGGGGACAGTGGGGTGAAGTTTTTGCTAAATCTGTCAGCCAGCAAGCTGTCTATATCTACAGCATTTTTGTATGTGTTATCCTTAACCACCAGTTGTGAGCAGATGTGGGAGCTACCTTTCAGACTGTGGACATATCTGAAGAAAGCCTTATGTGGCCAATTTGGATTCAAAGTTTGCTTTGGAGGATTTCACTAGTGCTCTTATTGCTTGTTCAGGTTAAGGAGAGATTGCTTCCTATTGGGCACTTTCTCCTTCTTGGTCCTCATCAGAAATGTTTTCCTTTTGTTATAGAGTTTATTTATTGCAGATGTCCACCAGACAAGTTTGGTCTTCCTTGCAGATTGTGAGTTCATCCTGTTGGGTATCCCTGATTCCATCCATCTATATAAATGCTCATATAGTACCTTGGTGTAGATTTGGACATTGGTGTCAGTTCCTACAGAGGGGAAGGGGGATGTGAAGCTGTTTATACCATCCCTCATGAGGCTATAATCAGCTTAGGAGAAGGTTTTATGTCTGATCCTAGCTAGAGGGGGTGGGGGGCTGGGGAAGATGGCAACTTTGAAAGTGACCATTTTATGGTCAGATCTTACAAGGGAGGATGATACTGTAGATATGCTGCAGTGCTTACTCATCTTGGTTATTACTAAGTCCAAGATATTATCACCTCTTTTGGGGGTATCGACTAGCTGTTCCAAGGCATTTGCATTGACAAAATCAAGGAATCTCTGGGCATTTGTGTTCTGGCATGAGTAGTTCTTCCAATCTATGTTTGTGTAGTTAAAGTCGCCCAGGATCAGGGTATAGGATTGAATCTTGATAGATTTGAAGAGGTCTAAATAGGCAGAGTGGGGATCTTGAGTCAAATTTGGGGGCTTGTAGCAAGCCATAATTTGAATAGGGGTTTTTAAAAACTGAAAGACTACCAGCCCAGCTAGATAGAATTTTGTACATAATTCTATGTCATTGTAAATATTAATATAATCCACAGGCTATTTTACAAATGTAAGAAAACTAAATGTAAGAAAAACTGTGTTATATGTTCTGAACTTCAAAAATGTAACCACAGTGCACTCTGCTGGAAGAAAGTTGATAATGTAAAACATTGTATGACTGTTTGATCTCAAAGCTTGGAGACAGGATGTCTGGATGAAGGAATGATTTCTAGTATCTTAGGACAAGAGTTAATTGCTGGATTTTACATGTATAATGTCTTTTATTGCTGTGGCTTCCTGACCAGGTGCAAGCTTACTAAGAAATGTAAATTTAGAGTTTCTGGTAGCCTGGGAACAAGAGAAGTGTCAAGAATGATGTAATCTAAAACGAGTCAGCAGTGATGTGTTATCAATTTAAGAGATCTCAGAGAAAAAGAGATAGCATTTTGCATTTGTCTTCAGAACTGATATCACCAGCACTTGCTTGCTCTGTCTGTAAGTAGGATCTTAGACTTTAGTATTTCTCTTAGAAATAGATAGAAAATAGAGTAGATGTTTTCTATAGTTATGTCAGACTATCCTACAGTCTTGTTTTAAAGCTCCTGGGTCTGAACTCTTGACTAGTACTGTGTTGAATTGAGAAGATTTGTCTTGTGGCTGTTTTGTGTAGAGATAATTTAAGCTCTAGAGTACTTGCATGTATTTAGTAATACTGTACTAAGGCATTCCAATAGCCTTAAAATTTCTGGTCACAATTACTAATTGGATAACAGTATTATTACACAGCGAAAGTGGTCTCCCTTTGAGAAGGGCCTGATAGTAGCTGATAAGTAGGGGTTCTGGTGGCAGTGGATTACTACCTTATAGCCTGGGCAGAAGGGACATACCTAGTGAACCTGTGCCAGCCTTACTCAGGAGTGTCTGTGTGTTTGTATATAAATCATATCTCAAAGTGTGCATGTGTGTCAGCTACTTGTACAGGGACACAAAGCAGTGGTTGGACAGAGGAAGTGCTGGGAGGTCTTGGCTTGGAACCCTGGCTAAGGACTCCACTCTGTAGCTGTGCCAGGGGGAGTCCTATTGGAGATCTGGAGAGAAATGGAGAAACCAGTCCCTGACTGACTGTGATCTCTGCGTGCTCATAAGGGAAATTGTACTTTAATGTGTTTGTACTTGTTATCCTTCCCAATGTGCACACCCTTCACTGGTGCTAGTGGTGAGGACTGAGGCTCCTTGATTACTGGGCCAGTGCACTGGTGTCACATATTAATTGATGGCAATGGTGGAATATCCACATCAAATATTAATTGTTTGATTGTGTTGAGTTATCCACATCACATATTAATTGGCTTGTATTGGTGTGGATAGTGAATACCTGTAGCTTGTGTAGAGTGATCACTGAAGGTGTTTTTGTACTCTAAATCAGCCATGCAGTGAATAGTCAGAATTCATATCACAATTGTTTTATTTCTTTTGTTAGCTTAGTAAGTATGTAAACAGTATGATGTTGACCAAAGGCTCTGGGTATGATTCCTGACCCCCTTACTCCATGGTAAAGCTGTAAATGTACTTTCTAAATTATCTGACATTGACTGTAAAACTATAATGTTGTAAAGAATTGTTTGTTAGAATTTTTTAAGGTAACACCTAAAACTTATAGGAAAACATTTGGTGAGCATAGAGACAAGGCAGATGAAAGTATGTGCGAATATGTTGCTGAACTGAGCACTTATTTTCATAGGTGGGTGAGTGGATGTCAGGTCACCACTTTTGAAGGGCTGGCAGACCTGTTGGTGAGGGAACAAGCCCTTAGCACTTTGCCAGAGGACATGAAGATCTGGTCAGCTGATAGACAATGTGCTACTTCAGAGGAGTTGAGGAAGAAGGGAGACATATACCTAGAAAGCAGGGCATCACTGCACAGGAAAGGGACACCCGGTGCTGTTCATGGGTCTAAAGGAACCCATGGTGGGCAGCCAAGACCATCCCAACAGAATCTGCCAGTAGCAGGGGAAGCCACTAGTCCAGGTGCACGTCCAGGACCTAGGGTTAAATGTTTTGAATGCAACCAGTGTGGCCATGTGGCACATAAATGTCCACAGAGGCAAGGTGGGGATCAAAAGGTGGGGGAGCCAGTAAGAGGGAAGGACAAAATTCCAAAAGTAAGTTGTCTTAAGACAGCAAGGGTACCAAATTACCACAAGAGGTTATATCCTATTGTAGTGAATGGCAAAAAGACCATTGTCAAGAGAGAGGCAGCCACTGACATAACCATTGTGAAGCCTGCAATGGTTACAGAGGAGCACTACTTGCTTGGGCAGTCTACTCCAGTCAGAGCTTTAGGAGGGACCCCTTTCCAAATATCTTTGACTAGGGTTCACCTTGACTGGGAGAGTGGAAAAGGAAGCCAGAAAGTAGGTGTGTTTGAGGATATCCCTGCATATGTCCTGATAGGGAATGATTTTGATAATGCAGTACCATGTGCTCATAGTTACACGCAGTCAGGCTTGGAGACAAGCATGTGGGTCTGGTAGCCTGGGGGAGACCTAGACAGATTGCACACTTGCAGCCAGGACTGGTGAGGTGGTTACATCAGGGGGGAGCTACACTGTAGCAGTGAGACTGAAGGTGAGCCACAGCTGCTTGTGGGTACTGATGGTCTTTTGGACAGAGTGACTGCAAGGGTAGAGGTGAGTAGTAGTACCCAGGCTGACAGTGAGGCATCGCTGTCAGAGTATGCCAGACGTTCTGTGGAAGGGGAACTAGGAAGGGTTGCAAAGAGAGCGTTGAGATAAGCTCAGCTCTCAGATCATGCATTGCAAGGCTTGAAGCAGGTAGCTAGTGAGGCACCCGATACTCAAGGGAAGAGGGAGTCTTTGCTGGGATAAAGGGTTACTGTATAGAGAGTGGACCCCTGAGGAAAGACTAGAAGGTGAGAGAATACAGCAGTTGGTAGTGCCTAGAGCCTACCATCTGGCGCTTCTAGCCATAGCCCATGATACTCCCTTTGCAAGTCATATGGGCATAAAACATACAAAGAAACATATTATGCAGAACTTCTATTGGCCTGAAATTTCCAGAGATGTAACAGGGTACTGCAGGACCTGTGAGCAGAACCAAAAAGTAGGCAAGGCAGGAGACAAGGTGAGAGCTCCTTTGATGCCTTTGCCTGTGAATGAGGAGCCATTTCAGATGGTAGCTATGGATATTGTGGGGCCTCTGAGTACCCCAAGTTCCACAAGGAAAAAGTATATCCTAGTGGTAGTGGATTATGCTGTGGCTTTGTCCTCCATTGAGGTGGAAAAGGTGGCAAATGCTTTATTAGAAATTTTCATCAGGGTAGGTTTCCCAAAAGAAATACTGACCGACAGAGAGGCAAAGTTTATGTCAGACCTGCTGGCTTGTCTGTGGTTGTACTGTGGGGTGTAAACTACCCCCTGCCATCCCCAGACCAATGGGCTAGTTGAGAGGTTAAACTCTAAAATCAAGTCTATGCTACAGGCACTTGCAGACCAGTTTAAGAGGGAATGGGACAAATATTTGCCCCATCTGTTGTTTGTTTACAGAGAGGTTCCCCACGAATCCACTGTTTTTTCACTCTTTGAGTTGTTGTATGGACAAAGGGTGAGGGGGCCTCTAGATTTAATTCAAGATGAGAAGGAAGGTAAGTATCAAACCCACAAGCAGTCTGTTGTGGTATATGTCCTAAACCTCAGGACAAGGCTCAGGGAACTCATGGGCTTGGTCCAGGAGAATCTGGCAGAAGCCCAACAACAGAAAAAGGTCTGGTATGACAGGAATGCTCGAGCTAGAGAGTATGCTGTAGGGCAGCAGGTAATGGTTCTCATTCCTGTCAGACATAACCAGCTGCAAGCAGCCTGGGAGGGACCGTACAAGGTGGTAAGAAAGGTAAGTGATGTTAACTACATGGTAGAACTGCTAGGCAGGAGGCAGGAGTACAAATTCTACCATGTTAACATGATGAAACATTATCATGATAGGGAGGCCCTTGTGCTGAGTATTTGCAGTGGATTGCAGGAGGAGTCTGAGTGAGATCTGGTGACTGATCTCCTCAGTGAGGCTCAGATTGACACCTCAGTGGAAGGGGTAGCAATGTCCCAGCAGCTATCTCCTACTCAGGTTTGAGAAATCCGAGCAGTGTTACAGGAGTTTGGGGACACGTTCACCAGGAAACCGGGATGCATCCACCTGATGCAGCACCAGGTGGATACAGGACCCCAAAGGCCTATTAGGCAGGCCCTTTATAGGGTGCCTGAGAGAGTCAAACAGACTCTGAGAGATGAGATACAGGAGATTTTGTAACTAGGGCCTCCCCAGTGGTGCTGATGCCAAAGAAGGATTGCAGCACCAGGTTATGTGTGGACTAAAGGAAATTAAATAGTCACACAGAGTCAGATGCTTACCCCATGCGTAGGAACAATGAAGCCCTAGAGCAGGTGGGTGGGGCTAAGTATCTTACCACCATTGATATTACCAAGGGTTACTGGCAGGTGCCCTTGACTTCCGTTGCTAGAGAAAGGTCAGCCTTTGTGACTCCTTTTGGCTTTTATGAGTTCACAAAGATGCCCTTTTGTGATGAAACAATATCCCAGCAACTTTCCAGAGGCTGGTAGATCATATCTTAGCAGGAGCAGGAGGGTTAGCCCTTGCTTACCTAGATGATATTGCCATCTGCAGCCATTCCTGGCAAGAACACCTTCAACATGTCAGGTAGGTGCTAGCCAGACTACAGAGGGCAGGGTTGACCATTAAGCCTAGCAAATGTCAGGTGGGTATGGCAGAGGTGTCCTACCTGGGACATAGAGTAAGGAGTGGTAAGATCAGGCCAGAACCTACCAAACTGGAAGCCATTCAGGCATGGCCTGCACCTGTTACCAAAAAGCAGGAGAGGGTATTCTGAGGGACAACAGGGTACTACAGAAAGTTCATCCCCAGTTATAGTATCATAGCTGCTCCCCTCACAGACCTGACAAGGAAAAACAGGCCAGATACTGTACTGTGAGAAGGCATTCCAGAAGCTTAAAAAAGCTTTGGGAGGATCCCCTGTGTTAGCCAGTCCAGATTACAGCAAATAATTTGTTGTGCAGGTGGATGCTTTGAACCATGAGGTGGGGGCTGTACTTAGCCAGATTTCTTCAGAGGGCGAAGAGCGCCCAGTGGTTTATATCAGTTCCAACCCAGGGAGGAATGCTATGCAGCTGTAGAAAAGGAATTGTTAGCCATAGTGTGCACACTGCAGAAACTTCATCCTTACCTGTATGGAAGAAAATTCACTGTAGTTACAGACCACAATCCCCTAATAAAGTTACACCGAGCCAGCCAGCAAAATGCCAAGTTGCTAAGATGGATCCTAGGGTTGCAAGCATATGCTATGTCAGTGAAGCACCACACTGAGATTAGCAATGCCAACACAGATGGGCTCTCAAGACAGGGGATGGGTAAGGTATACTTAGATAGACCTAACCCTCTCAAGCAACGTTTCTTAAGGGTCACTTGAAAACTAGCTTGAGTTCTCGGGGGAGGAGAGAAATGTGAAAAACTGAAAGGCTGCCAGCCCAGCTCGATAGTATTTTGTAGATAATTCTATGTCATTGTAAATATTAATATAATCCACAAGCTGTTTTACAAATGTAAGAAAACTAAATGTAAGAAAAACTGTCATATGTTCTGAACTTTAAAAATGTAACCACAGTGCACCCTGCTGGTAGAAGGCTGATAAAGTAAAGCATTTTATGACTGTTTGATCTAAAAGCTTGGAGACAGGAAGTCTGGATGATGGAATTCTTTCTACTGTCTTAGGACAAGAGTTAATTGCTAGATTTTACATGCATAATGTCTTTTATTGCTGTGGCTTCCTGACCAGGTACAAGCTTACTAAGAAATGTAAATTTAGAGTTTCTGGTAGCCTGGTAACCAGAGAAGTATCAAGAATGATGTAATCTAAAATGAGTCAGCAGTGATGTATTATCAATTTAAGAGTTCTCAGAGAGAAAGAGATAGCATTTTGCATTTGTCTTCAGAACTGACATCACCAGCACTTGCTTGCTCTGTCTGTAAGTAGGATCTTAGACTTTAGTATTTCTCTTAGAAATATTCAGAAAATAGTAATATTAGACTAGCTGTTTTCTATATTTATGCCAGACTATCCTACAGTATTGTTTCAAAGTTCCTGTATCTGAACTCTTGACTAGCACTGTGTTGAACTGAGAAGATTTTGTCTTATGTTTTTATTATTTATTATTAAATATTTATTAAACCTTTCACTGTGGCTGTTTTGTGTAGACATAATTTAAACTCTAGGGTACTTGCATGTATTTAGTGATACTGTACTAAGCCACTCCAATAGCCTTAAAAGTTATGTTCACACTTACTAATTGGATAACAGTATTATTATACAGCAAAATTGGTCTCCCTTTGGGAAGGGCCTGATAGTAGCTGATACGTAGGGGTTCTGGTGGCAGTGGATTACTACCTTATAGTCTGAGCAGAAGGGGCATATCTATTGAACCTGTGCCAGCCTTCCCCAGGAGCGTCTGTGTGTTTTTATATAAATCATATCTCAAAGTGTGTGTGTGTCAGCTACTTGGTCAGGGACACACAGCACTGGTTGGACAGAGGGAGTGCTGGGAGGACTTTGCTTGGAACCCTGGCTTAGGACTCCACTCTATAGCTGTGCTAGTGGGGAGTCTTACTGGAGATCTGGAGAGAAAGGGAGAAACCAGCTCCAGGCTGACTGCAATCTCTGTGTGCTCTTAAGGGAAATTGTACTTTACTGTGTGCGTACTTGTTATCCTTCCCAATGGGCATGCCCCTCACTGGTGCTAATGGTGAGGATTGAGGCTCCTTGATTACTGTGATAGTGTACAGGTGTCACAAGGGTCTTGTCAGTGGTTAACTGCACCTGGAGTGTCTCATGTGCGTCATCCTGACTTACCAGGCTGGAGGTGTGTATGTCTTTAATATATATTGAAACTCCACCTCCTTTGGCTTTGCTACCATCAGTTTGGGGTCTGAAGGATAGGATGAATAACCAGGTAAGGCTGGGGTGCTCTCTGCAGCTTTCAACCAGGTTTCTGTGACTGCACAAATGTCATCATCTTCCAGGGTAAAGAATGCTTGCAATCAGTGCAGTTTCATGTTTAGACTGCTAGCATTTAGCAGCATGACCTCTAATTTGCGTTTTGTTGAAATTTGTATGTTGGTAGTTTTGACCTCATCACTTTTCTTACAAAAGGCACTATAGGGGAGGCAAGACCCTTTGCCAGAAGCCTGAACCCAAGTGAGACAGATGCAGGCCATCTCTGGCAACGCATCATGGTCTGTTGATCATATCAACCCAGGCTGTCTGGTACTGGACCCCACTGGAATGACACCAGAAACTAAGCCAATTGTTAAAGTCAGTCATTTTCTCTTTGTACTGAGGCATCATTCTGGTTGACAATAAAATGCTGCCTAAGGCTAAGGACATACTTGCCTGAGACACATATTCAGTGAGCTCAATCATGTCTCTCTTTATATAGTCCAGGGAGGTATGTCTCAAGTCATTCATGCCAACATGGACTATGACAGAGTCACAGCAGTACTTGTTGTTGAGAGACTTGAGTGCATGTGTGATATGGTGGATTCTGGCACCAGACAAACAACTAACCATGATTCTCCTTATCCAGCCTGGTGAGAGGCACACCTGTGTGTCTCAAAATGGAGTCTCCTTTGACTAATATGTTGGGTTTATGGTTAAGCCTTAGTGGCTGTGAGACACAGGTGTCTGGACTATGAGTGGTATGCTAGGATTCAGCTATGAATCAAAAGGTTCTCCCCAAGTCCAACTTGTAAAAAACAACTAAGTGAGAATTAGATTACTACCACATATGTTAGACAATGTGAACCTTTACGATCTATACTCTAATTTATTCTTAACATACATGGCTTTGTTTTCTTCTTTACAACTAATTCTTTCCCCTTTAAACTGCAGTAGGGCTGGGAGCCTTCTCCCAAGACCTACCTATCCTCATATGTAATATATTTATAATGTGTTTTTTTTTTCTTTTTGTAAACATGTTTTGTACTATGTTTCCCTATTCGAGACTGTTTTTAGCTACTTTTTCTGTATTAATGTTTGGAGCTTTTCTCCCCGAGCTAACATTGAAAATGGATCTGTGTCCAGTCAGACTTTCCCGGTCAACAAATGTAAAATAAAATAAAATAAAATAATGTGGTGTGGAGGGTTGTGGAGTTCGCATGTATTTTTACCTCTGAGGTCTCCTTTGTTTGGGTATGTTTTTGTTGAGAACATCTGCATAGGTGGGTGTGTGCTGTGTAAGTGTTGCTGGTCTTTGAGGTGTAGTGATTGTGATGACAACCTTCTCAGTGCCAGATATACTGGCTTGTGAGGGAGAGAGCATAGACTCTAGATTCCTAATGTAAGTGCATCTCTCACAAATTGTGTTCCTAGGTGGTAGTAGTAGATTGTTGCCTGTGTACATGAGGTAGTTGCTACACTGTCTCAGGAAGCCCATATCAACCAGGCTGGCAGGAGAAACTGTAGGAAATTGGCCAACCATATTTGTCAGAATCTGAGGGAGAGATGCCAGGGAGAGCTAAGGGGCAGATCTAGAGCCCCAGTGCTTAAACCAAAACTAAGAGGCTTATAATAACTTACAATGTAAACAAGCTATAAACAAGCAGTAATAAATGAAGTAGAAAAGATGCAATTAAATACTTTAGAGAACAAGCAGAAGAAAAAGTAAGATGAAGTAATAGAGTAGGAGGAGGACAAACACAGTAAAACAGCTGAATAAAGTTTTTTTTTTATTTGCTTTGAATAGCTTATGGCAGTAATGTGTGACAGCATAGACACCATTTAGAGTTTCCTAGGTGTGCAATGCTTGTTTATGAATCCTAGCCATAGAATATGCTATACTTAAAAAGTAAAGACTGTGTCATAATAACAACAACATATCATAGGATTCATTTTATAGAAAAGGGGAATGATATAATAGTTAACTGCAAAGATGGCAAAATATATATCAAACTACTACAGAAATATGGGTGTGGGGTTCAGCATGCCAGTCTGATGTTGAGTGTGTATGGATTAAGCAGAGCTTAAGAAGACATATTACTGTATGTTTGTCATAGCTAAGGAGATATTGTTGTTTTGGTGAATTAAGTTGTAGTTAGAAAGCCCGTTTGAGGTAGGGTGTTTCATTAGAGTTCCCCCAAAGGTGTCTTAGTCAGGATACATTTTAAGGAAAGTGGGAGTTTGTTTCTTCATTTAGACAACTTAACACAGAAGTCGTAGTCCCTGTGCAACTTAGTAGAAGACAAAAGGTTTGTTAAGGAGCTCATTACACAAGCAGAGAGAGCACAAGGTATTGTATCCTTGTAGGAGATAATTAAGGGATTGATATCTTCTGTATGGTGTACTACAGAAGACGCTATTGTGGTTACAGGGAACAGACAATACTATTTTTTAAGAAGTCGTGGAGAACAGGCTAGCAAAATGTGCATCTATGCTAGGAAAACAGTACAGAACAAAATCAAGAAAGAAAAGCAAATACTGGAGAGTGAATGTTTACTTTAGCAATCAGTCTCAGTGTGGATACACCTGCCTTTAAGAATTTCATTTATAGAAACTGAAATTTATTTTTTCAATTGTTTTTATTGAAAATTTTAACAGTAAAACATTAATAATTAGTAGAGCATATAAAATATTGCATGATAACTATAATAATCATTCAGAGGACGTTAGAAAGGATTGGGAAGAGAAATTGGATAAGCAATTCACAAAGAAACAATGGGAGGATATATGTATGTTTCCCAAATACGCAACAAAATCTAGAAGATTTAGGATTTTTGCCTGGAAATGTTTACATAGATATTCTTATACCCCAAGTAGACTCCAGAGATTTTTTCCTCAGGCAGACAGCAAATATTGGAGGTATGAAGGGGAAGAAAGAGGTAATTGGGAACATGTTTTCTGGGAGTGCGGTGAGTTGGTGGACTTTAAGGATCCCTGCAGGATGCACTGTTGGAAATGCCTGGTGGGCAGATTGGTTTGATGAGGGTGATTATTTTTCTGAGCTATGATACTGAATCGAAATTGTCTAGACATGGTAAGGCCTTGCTGTGTATAATAATTGTGGTTGCCAAAAAAGCAATTACTAGAAAATGGAAATCAAAATCTAAACCAACTATATTGGAAGTAATGAATAGAGTGACAGAAATAAAACAACTGGAATTGAGAGCTTTAGAAAAGGGTAGAAGTGGAAAAATGGGAATTGGGGGAACAATATGTACAAGGGATGACTTAAATGAGCTAAGTAATGTTTGAGTGAGAAATATTGGGTAGAGTGTGGGTGATGTGTGGTGTTTGCAACTGGGAGTGTGTCAGTGCAGTTTATGGTGTAGAGTGCTTTCATCTGGGATTGCGTTGGTGTGGTTATTTTTATAAATGTGTGATTGTCTGTGTGGTAGGTGATGGTTTGGTGAAGATGTTTCTTGTTTAAAGAAGGGGGCGGCAGTTGAATAGTCAATGTAATATTGCTTAGGTTATATAATACATAATGTATGTGAAGTATAATGTTTGTTATGTTAATATAGTTTGATTACTTTTATATGAATGTAGATTTGCCTTTGTCACGTGATAATTCAATAAAGGTGTTCAAGAAACAATATACGAAAATAGAACTATTATAAAACAAATATTCATGTCTAAAAGAATGATAATAAACAACAATTAAAAAAACTATTTGCAATGGTGCCTACTATAAAACAAAGCTTTTTAAACAGAAAAAGAAATGTGATGAGTAGTTGTTAGTTAATTATTAAAATCTGTTTATCCAGCAGTTCTTTGAATTTCAACCATATATTATATGAAGAGGTGATTCTAGATGTTCTTGTCTTGATTGTGATAAGTTCAACATGACAAATATCAGCTGCCAAGTGTACAGATACATAATATAACAAATAAATGTACACACAGCATTGTTTATCGACTTTGATAAAGTTGAAGATATGGATTTATCCGAAGTACTATTAGTCGCACTTTGTTTACAGTGATCCCTTACAGAGAGGGGATAGATTCAGTTAAACTGTACATGACACATCATAGCCAATAAAATCACAACACCATAACTGTGATTTGTGCATTGTTAGAACTGATTTTGAGCCATAATATATTCCTTTTTGTCGAAAGCTAATTCTTGCAAAAACAAGGGGTAGCCATGGGCACCCCGTGTGCCAACACATATGCCAACCTGCTATTGGCACAGTGGGAGGAGGACTATATGTTGAGGAATGGATCCCTATCATATGACAGAATCCTCAATTGACTGAAACTCATTTGACTGAGACCATAATACTGAAATTTCAAAAGACTGAAAAGTCACTTGACCGAAACCCATACTACTTAATTTCAACATACTAAATTTTAAACTGGACCATATAAAACCAGACTTGGTGGGGGGCTATGCCTCCCACATGCCCAGATGTGGGGAGCTGTGCCCCCCAAACCCCCCTAACTATATATACTAACTCCAGGATCGCACTACAGTGGATTAAAGGGCATAGTAATTCCAACATGCAGACTACTGTAAGGCAAGTGAAAAGTATATGCCCTTTTTCCCACTGTAGTGCAATCCAAGAGTTAGTATATATAGTTAGGGTGGTGTAGGTGGCACAACCCCCCACATTGGGGGTGTGGGGGGTGTAGCCCCCCCCCACCTAGTCTGGTTTTATATGGTCCGGTTTACAATTTAGTATGTTGAAATTCACTATTATGGGTTTCAGTCAAGTGACTTTTCAGTCTTTTGAAAATTCAGTCTTATGGTCTCAGTCAAATGAGTTTCATTCAAATGAGGTTTCTATCATATGATAGGGATCCTGAGTAACAATGTATATAAGGAGAACGTGATATATTATGCAGATTTGTAGATGAAATCCTTCGGTTGTGGAAGGGAAGTGACGTACAGTTGAAGGATTCTATTGTATATCTTGAAAGTACCACCAGCTATCTCAGATTTGTTATGCAATGGTCTCCAATCAATATAGACTTTCTGGATGTCATGTTATATAAGAATGATGCTGGTAGGCTAGATACCAAATCCTTTAAGAAAGCTTGCTGGAAAAACAGTATACTACAAATCCAGCATGCATCCCACACATATCTTTCCAAATATAGTAAAAGGACAATATTTGAGACTCTCACATCTTAATACCAACAACATGGATATGACCAAGTCACTTGATAATTTCTACATGATCTTTCGAATAGAGGTTACCCTAGTAGGCTGACAACCAATGTCCATAGAGGGATAGAGGTGCATAGGAGTGACAAAGGGGCCCCATATTTTTCAAACAAACATAGGAATCATAATAAACCACATGGCAGCACTAAGTTCACCACCAGCTATCCTAAGGTGCTTTTCACCTACTCTAGTAACATCTATGAGTTTTGTGACATTATTAGAAAAAATTCTCCCATCTTGTTAGCAGATGATGGAATAAACAAGGTGGTTGGACACGATCCTACTTATATTTTTAGGAACAATATGAGTTTGAAACGGATGTTATGCTTTGGTCCCAAGTGCTCAGGGATGGAATTCGCACAAGGAACAGGAACCCTTCCCTGTGGGAAATGCAAAGCATGCACATTTACTGTAAAAGAACAAGTGTTTATTCATCCCAATATGAGAAGGGAGTTCGTTCCAAGATTGTCTGCTACCTGTAATAGTAATTGCTTATTATATCTAGCAACCTGCACACAGTGTCAAGGTTTTTATGTAGGAAAAACAATGCGTAAGCTTAAGGAGAGGATCCTGAAACACGCTAGCAATTTAAGGAATAATGTACATACCAATGCTCTGGCAGCACACACTGGAAAAACAGGTCATAATATTTTTCGTTTTAGAGTTCTACAACAGGTCAGACCTGGTATGAAGAGAGGAAATGTGAACAACTATTTAGAGAATCTGAAGTTTAAATGGATAACAGCACTGCAAGCCCACAGAGATTCAGGGCCTAATGCTAGTATACCTTTAAAGCCAGCACTAATTAAAAGAAGCTGAATCTGATTTGTTATTTTAAAGTAACATATGATTTTAACTTGTATAAATTGTCTGTTTTTTAACTGTCATTTTATGTAGATTTGAGGAAGCAGTAACCCCGTGAAAGTGCTCATCTTTTTACAATAAAACTGATACACTACAACTTTGGAAGAATAACACTTTATTTGTCTCTGTTCAGCTTTGTGAGTGTGCTCACATTTTGCTTTTCTACATTTAAACTGAACATTGACACATTATCACACTTGTACCAAGAAAGAGCCTTGGTGCATGCAATTTTCAAATATAAAAAAAAAAAACAAATAACATCATTATAACACTGATAACATAACACCAACATAGCTGAATTCTTCAACAAACATTTCACAGAAACCATACTATCATACCAAACAACACTTCCCTACCTCAACTCCCCCATCACCATACACCAATCCAGCCTGCCCTGCTTTCTCCATCTCAACAATTCCCACCTCCTATATAAAAAAACTTCTGACAAAACTCAAACCCACCAAACTTGATGCTGACAACCTACCTGCCAAATATCTAAAAATAGCTGCTGAAGTCCTAGCATATCCTATCTCCATATTAATTAACCACTCCATATCAGAATCCCTGGTACCTTCACTATGGAAAATACCCCACATAATATCCCTTCATAATGGTGGTCCCTCCACCGACCTCTCCAATTATCACCCCATCGCCATCCTCTCCCCTCTCTCCAAGATACTAGAAAAATGTATTAATTCCCAAGTTTCTAACTACCTCCTGACCAATAATCTCCTCTCTAATACCCAACACAGTTTCAGGCCACATCACAGGACAACCACTGCTCTGCTCTCCTTTACTAACACTATCCTTCAGCACAAAAACAATGGCCTCTTCTCCTCTGCCATATTTCTTGATCTATCTAAGGCCTTTGACATTGTATCTCACGAACTTCTACTCTCTGCTCTCTCCAACCTCTCTTTCTCCAAACCGGCCATGAAATGGTTCCACAGCTACCTCCATGACCACCAGCAATTAGTTGTCAGGGAAAACACCCTCTCCCCTCATCTTCCAGTAACTCTTGGTGTCCTCCAAGGTTCCATCCTCAGCCCCCTACTATTCTCCCTTTTCACCAACAACCTGCATGCTGCCTCCAAACAAGCCTCACTCATACAGTACACTGATGATTCCACCCTCATTTGCTTTGCCCCCACCTTACCTGTACTCCAACAGATCACACAAGAAACTTTCTCATCTGTAGAAAGATAGCTATCCAGCTCCCAGCTCCTACTTAACCCCAATAAGACCAAACTCCTCATCTTTCAACCATCCAAATCTATCCCAACCCCCCTCACTTCAATATACTTGCCAAAGACAATACCTCCATCTCTCCACCAACTCACACCAAACTACTCAGAGTGGAGACTGACAATAATCTCATATTCGACACCCACATATCCCTTACTATAAAAAACGTTCACAAAAAACTTGGCGCCTTATATAGAAACAACCAATACTTCACCAGAACTGCTAGAATCCCTATTGCAAACTCCCAACTAATCTCCACCTTACTCTATGCATCTCCCATACTTACTAATCTTAGACAATCAGACTTTAACAAACTAGAGACATGCTACAACAAAACCACTAAATTCACCACTGGTGCTCCCTACTGCAGCTATCATTGTGTCTCCCTCAGAGAACTAGACTGACACCAGCTCTCACAACTCTTTCACCTGAATCAACTCTACTTTGCCCACAAACTTGTAAACCACCCTCTCAAAATCCCATCACAGCAATCCTTTCTCCAACCCTACCACTCCTCCGGACCCCTACGCTCCAGCAACAAAAATCTCCAGATCACCAAAGCCAAAAACACTGCAGGAGAATCTCTATTTTCCTGTGCCATATCCAAACTTTGGAACAACCTGCTCCCCACCATTACTACCCTAACTTCCCTCAGTCATTTCAAGACTGCACTGAGACTGCACCTAAAAACACAATGGCTCTGTCCTTGCCCAATCCCCGACTAAATACACCCCACCCACTTCTGCTCACTCTGCTCACATCCCCCACTTTGGCAGATCTAATCATTGTTACCATAAAGGCAATTTAATGAATATACACTAATTTCCTTGCTTAGTGAACTTGAAAACCTATTAATACCATATACTATGTACATTAAGCTGTTTATATTGTTTAAACTGTACATTAAGCTGTTTATATTGTTTAAACTGTATGTCTGTGTTACTGTTCATACTTTATTGTTTATATTTTTATGACTATAATCTGTACCTAAGGGCTCTCTAAAAATTGTCACCAACTTTGTTACTGTATTGTCACTTTACAGTATGTGGAGCTTTTCTCCCTGGGCCTCTGCTGAAAAAGGACCTGTGCCCAGTTGGAATTTCCCGGTTAACAAATGTAAATAAATCAATAAATAAATAAATAAAACATTGCTCTGCCCCCCCCCCCCACAGTACCACCTTAGTAGTGGGTGCTAGCCTTAACCCTAATGTTGCTCCTTCCACCACTCCTACGCCTACACCTTAACTTATTGAAAAACTTCCCATAATACTGCCACTACATGAGACTCACTCAGACACACAAACACACACAGACAACAAGACTGCATCTACCCACTTACCAAACCTGGGCCTTAACCCTAAAACACACACACACACACACACACACACACACACACACACACACACACACACACACACACACACATACATGCTTTCACCCACCTCTAACCTTACTCACCTTTCGCTGCGAAATAGTCCCTCAGCATTTTGAACATTTGGCTAGACATAAATTTGATATTAAGCACTACCTATATCACTTTTTGACCAAATGGACATTTCATCGAATGGAGGGAATGCTCACACACACACACACACACACACACACATATATATATATATATATATATATATATACATATATGGATTCATATCTAATGGCCGAATTAACATTCCGCCGAATTACACATTATCGAGACCACATTAACGAATTTACACATTGCCGAAAACTTAAATGACCGAAATACACTATGCCGGATAGCAAGTTCACTCTACTGCATAAATATGTAGCAGGATTGTCCTGTAACGTACCTCATACAAGCCAACAGCATGGCGGACTTGACGAGCAATGCACCAGGAACCTTGGGTAGGGCATACAACTGTACTAAGTCGCAAAGAGGAAAAGAAATTCTTGTCATAGATGGCTTCATTTACCATCTCAACAAAACAGCAAAACATAGGAGCTATTGGGTATGTAAGTTCAAACGTGCTCAGCAATGTAAAGCAACAACTATAACTGATGTTGTAACAAACAGAGAGGAGCTAATAAAGTCATTAGAGCTTAACCATGAAGGAGATCCAAGGGAGGTGGAAAAGTATGCTGTCTGTGACATGCTAAAGCAAAAGGCAACACTGTCTAGAGATATCCCTTGTTTAGTAGTTCATGATGCTGTTTATAGTTCAGCTATTAAGTATGCAACCTACGTTGCGGGTGTGTGTTGGACTGTGGTGAAGGGGGTGATATAGTAAACAAGGTGGGGGCATTGGAGGCAGAATGGCAGATTAGATTAGATGCCTGTAGGCCTCCTGGCCTAAATGATCACATTTCCCTGAAACCTATGTTGAAACTTAGATCCCAGCAAATTTGATGTATTATTGATGTTTCACTATTGATGCATTTTGACATTTTTAATTTATTTTTTGCTTTCAATCATATTAGAAATAAAATAACAATATATATACATTTTTAAGAGTGTTGAAGTAGTAGTATAGGATGTTTTAATGTATTTTTAATATTATTAAATATTTGTTTTAGAATATAAAAGGAAATTAATAATGTATGAAATTATTTATTAGTGTATATTAATTTAAGGAATGGGAGTGTTTGTCTATAATTGTGTTAAAGTATGGGTTTTATTGTATTTTACCATATTTCACCATATTCAGTTAAGACTATAATTAGGTTATGGTGGGTGGTATCAAGCTTAACCAATGGTTTTAAATGTTACTGTTTATAAAGCATTGAATTGCTTCAACAAATGACTCTGATGAAGCCGGATTGTTGGCAAAAGTGTGTGTTTGCTTAGTCTGTTATTGCCAATAAACTTTATTTCGTTGCCAACCCATTGGATGGTTAATTGGACTTTGTGGGGCTCTATCTACTTTTAAGTATGCAACCTCTTTGCCCAGTAGAAAAGCATTAGTGCAAGTACGGAGGCTCCATACACGTTCCGCTGTTAAGTCTAAGTCTGGTACTGTAACACTAACTAATTTGAATATTTTAGACTACTCACTAAAGGTGGGTGAGTTTATCATGGAAAGGTTATCTGACGGTAATGAAGAACACATAGTAGTAGTGTTATCTACAAAAGAAAATCTAATTCAGTTATCCAAATCGGTAATATGGCTCATGAATGGTACCTATATCACTAAAGGGATAATATGTCATCAACTGTACACGATTCATTCCTTTATCACTGTTGGAGGTTATTGTAAGTCTGTGCCTTTAGTCTATTGTTTAATGTCAAAAAAGTCTTTACATTCGTGTAATTACATGTGGCAATGTGTTTTTCAATTACTAAATAGCACCGGTCAGCAAATAGAATGCAAGTACATCCTATGCGATTTTGAAATCACCGCCATTAAGAGCTTGAAAATTAATGTGTCTGGTGTAGTGAGCAAGGGCTGCTTTTTCCATTTTGGTCAAAATCTGTGGAGGAAACTGCAAATGTTGGGACTAGAGACGTTATACAACAGTAATTTGACATTTCTAGGTTGCTCTTGCTTTCCTGCCTGAGTCGGAAGTTATTCCAACATTTCAGCAACTATGAGAACAGTTTCCAGTAGAGGGGAAAGAGTTGCTTAAGTATTTTTCTGAGTGGTATACCTTTGGTAAACCAAGAAAATCACTACTAGATCCACTACATATGTTCGTTTTCCCCCACTTTTTCCGATTAAGTTTTGGAATGTCTGTGAGCTTAATGAAATGTTTTTGCCCAGAATACAAAATAGCGTGGAAGCCTGGCACCAGAGATTTAAGTGTCTCATTGGGAGAAATATCACAGATTTGCATGTGATAATGTGTATTATAGCTCGAGAGCAGAATAGGGTAGACGAATTAAGAGCCAGAATGAGTGTAGGCTTTCCACCCTCTCTTAAACGGCAAAAGCTGAGTCGACGACAAGAACAGTTCCAGCATATCTTTGAATGTCGCGAGGAGTATATACTAGCATGGAGTTTATCATGGCTATTTCTTTACTATTAAAAATGTAGGATGATGTTTCTTGGATTGGACTTTTGTGTAATTCAGTTGTCTTTTTCAGTACTACTTCTTCACGTAATTTGGAATTTCATGTTAATTTGGAAGGTGTGCATTAATGGGCTGTCGATGTGCTGGTCAAGTTTGCTTTGTTTGGATTCGGCAATATGTATTTCGGCATAGTGTATTTCAGTCGTTTAAGTTTTCGGCAATGTGTAAATTCGTTAATGTGGTCTCGGTAATGTGTAATTCGGCGGAATGTTAATTCGGCCATTAGATATGAATCCATATATGTATATATATATATATATATATATATATATATATATATATATATATATATATATATATACATACACACATGTAGGTATATAAAATACTTTGTAGACATTGTTATTCCCATAGGGCTAGTGACCTCTTTTCAGGAGAGAGCTGAGGTGGTATTTATAATGACATGGAAATTTTGGCCATATCAGTGGGAAAATTCCTTTTCTCTGTCTGTTGTGGTACTGGAAAATGTTGTTTGATGTAAGAAGTTAAGCCATTAAAGCAGTAATTATGGGTCAATATCAGAAGACTGAAAGATCTGAATAGCGAACACTGACAATGTCGAAAAGACCGGACCTCAAAGTGCTTTCTTTTAGATCGCGGAACAGTGAAGATTGGAATATTTGCCCTTTCCTCACTGTAGTGCGATCTCAGAGTTGGAATATATATTTAGTGGGGGAGTGGGGGGTGCAGCCCCCCACAATAGCAAGTTTGAGGTTCCATTTTTGTTCAGTGTTTAAGCATTCGTGGTTCTGATTTTTCGGTCTTCTAATATAGACCCGTAATTACAACTACTTCTGCTTTTGAAGCTGTGAAAGTGACTTCTGCTAGTGATACTCAGATTATAAAGTTGCCTGATGGAGGTTTATCTGATGAAGCTTTGCTCTCTGTGCTAAATCAAACTTAATCTTCATCAAGTGCTGCACTAAGCTGGAGAAATATTATGTAAATAAAAAAGTTATTTTTGGAATCTGCCGAATATGAAATAGAACTAGTTTTACTAGAGTTGGGTGACAGACATCCTGATTTTGCTGAACAGAGTCAAGTTTACTGATACCAACTTCAAACAAATAAAAACATATAAACACATTAAGCGCTTTCGTCAGTAGTTAGACTTCTTCAGAATAACATTATGCTGCCTGTTTACACATTATATACAATCCCACTAATTGAACAACTACATAATTTCCTTCCCCAACAACATGATACAGGAAATACAAAGCCCATAGTAAACAATCCAGGTATACATAAAAAATGACAAACAAGTAAAAAGTCTTGTTTACATACAAAAATTCCTTTAAATAAAGAATAATTGCTTTAATTGTAAAAAAAGGTTGTAAAGACATTTTTTCATTCAAACCAGGGGGGGGAGTGTGCATTTAATCTTATCGGCCACTTTAATTCTAGAAATTCTAGATATTCCTCCACAGGTCCCCCCCTCTCCCCCAAGTCTACTTGTTCGAGAATGTAAAACCAAAAATGATGGTTATTATTAATGTCAGTATGTGCTTAAATAAAGCATTATTGGCATTCCTTTGTTTTATATCATATAGGTGCTGGTATACCCTGTGTCTAAAGGCATTTTTTGTTTTCCCTACGTAGAAACCTTTACAATTTTTGCATAACGCAATGTAGACCACCCCTTTAGTATAGCAGTACATTCCTTTTTGTTAATGATCCGTCCATAATTGTCCAGCTTAAAACTATCAGTATTCATCATATAGGGACACTGAGCACATCTATCACACTTAAAAGTACCCCCTCCCTGAGTGTTGATCTTCTCCTTTTCTAGGAGTCCTTTAATTGAGATATTTTTCTTATAAATTATAGTGGGTTTTACACCTAATTTCTCCAGGACTCCAGCATCGTTCTCAAAAATTTTCCAATATTTGTTTACAACATGCCTAATGTCCTCAAAATTATGTGACTAGGTAAGTATTAATCCACGTGTAAAACCAATATCTCCACATGTATTGTTATTACTCACATCCTGTTGATTTTCTCTCATATTACCTAATTGGGCCCTAAAAATGCCCATTTACCCTTTTAGTTTTCACCTCCCGAATAATATCAGTTACAAAGGGTTACAGGACGATTACAATGGAGGAGAGGACGTCCCTTTAGATCAGCCCCCCCTCAGGAGGTCGGAGAGGATAATGAAACAGAGACAGGCGGGGAGGAATTATTACAGTCCTCGACCATCCTTCTCAGAGGGGGAGGGGTGGATGGAACAATTTTCGGAGATAAATATTGTATCACATGAGGAAAATCAAAACTGTGTTATTGTGACTAACGAGATGGGAGATTTTAATATTTATAATTACAGTGGAATGGTTGTGACAAAGAAATGGGCAGATTTACTATCTAAGGGACTTAATTTTGTACCAACAAGTAAAGGGAACATAGTGGAAACTATTATACAACTAAAATCTTTCACAAGAAAACTAAATTTAGGTCTATTTTTTAAAGACACAAACACTACCTCTAGACCTAACTTGTCGAGACCTAGTATTTTCCAGCCCCCGAGCCATCCTTTAGTTCAGGCCTTTGAGACCCTATGTGAACTTGACATTAGGTCACAAATGAGGAATAAGCATTATGATAGAACTGATGAAAATTTAGACTTCGCAGAAAGGACCACCCTGAATGAAATCCTCAGTCAAACCAACATAAGAATTATGAAACCAGATAAAGGGGGTGGCCTGGTTATCATGAGTACAGAAGACTATAATAGTAGAATGTATGATATACTTTACAGTGAGGTATACACGGAAATATCACGTAATGAGTTTAATATTGCATACCGTAATGTAGACCTAGAGTTGGAACAACTACTACTTAATGGGCAAATTAATATAGATACTTACAATTACCTTTTTGTTAAGGAGCCTAAAATACCTACCATTTTTGGGATACCAAAAATCCATAAATCTATACAAAATTCACCACTTAGACCCATTGTTGATGCTAAATCTTCTAAAACTTTTACATTTGCTAAATATGTGGATAACATGACTAAAGGACTTTTAGATAAACGGACAAATATTATTAAGGATTCGTGGGATTTTCTTGGTAAAGTAGATCAAAGCAAGTTTGATAGTAGGCTTATATTAGTTACTATTGACATATGTGATCTTTTTTCTGTTATACCACATGAAACAGGCTTGGATTGGTTTTATGAATTTCTTTGTAGTAATTCTTCCTTGAACCACAATACTATCTTGACCATTCGGACATGTATGGAGATTATTTTAGATAATAACTATATTACATTTGATGGACATCTATTTAAACAAAAGACGGGTGTAGCTATGGGTGCATGTTGTGCACCCATATTTGCTAACATTGTCTTAGCACAATGGGAAGATATGTATATACTTAATTCCGAATTCAGGATTTCATGGGTACTGTATGGGCGGTACCTGGATGATATTGTCCTGTTTTGGAGGGAAACTGAGGATGACCTGAATAGGTTTTTTCCTATATTAACAACACCACCAGTTTTTTAAGATTCACTATGGTCAAGGATTATGATTGTGTCCATTATTTGGACATTAATATAAGGAAAGACTATGAAAACAAATGCTTTACATCCAAGCTTTATAGGAAACCTACACATTCTAACACATTATTGCACTTTACTAGTGCGCACCCTATACACCAAAAGAAAGCTGTAGTGAAGGATCAATGTGTCAGACTAGCTAGGATGGTTTCGGACCTTAATGATTTCTTTGACGAATGTGACAAACTGAATGGTATGTTACAGAGGAGAGGGTACCCTGAACCCTTTGTAACTGATATTATTCGGGAGGTGAAAACTAAAAGGGTAAATGGGCATTTTAGGGCCCTATTAGGTAATATGAGAGAAAATCAACAGGATGTGAGTAATAACAATACATGTGGAGATATTGGTTTTACACGTGGATTAATACTTACCTATTCACATAATTTTGAGGACATTAGGCATGTTGTAAACAAATATTGGAAAATTTTTGAGAATGATGCTGGAGTCCTGGAGAAATTAGGTGTAAAACCCACTATAATTTATAAGAAAAATATCTCAATTAAAGGACTCCTAGAAAAGAAGAAGATCAACACTCAGGGATGGGGTACTTTAAGTGTGGTAGATGTGCTCAGTGTCCCTATATGATGAATACTGATAGTTTTAAGCTGGACAATTATGGACGGATCGTTAACAAAAAGAGAATGTACTGCTGTACTAAAGGGGTGGTCTACATCGCGGTATGCAAAAATTGTAAAGGTTTCTACGTAGGGAAAACAAAAAATGCCTTTAGACACAGGGTATACCAGCACCTATGTGATATAAAACAAAGGAATGCCAATAATGCTTTATTTAAGCATATTAACATTAATAATAACCATCATTTTTGGTTTTACATTCTCGAACAAGTAGACTTGGGGGAGAGGGGAGGACCTGTGGAGGAATATCTAGAATTTCTAGAATTAAAGTGGCAGATAAGATTAAATGCACACTCCCCCCCTGGTTTGAATGAAAAAAGTCTTTACAACCTTTTTTAAAATTAAAGCAATTATTCTTTATTTAAAGGAATTTTTGTATGTAAACCAGACTTTTTACTTGTTTGTCATTTTTTATGTATACCTGGATTGTTTACTATGGGCTTTGTATTTCCTGTATCATGTTGTTGGGGAAGGAATTGATGTAGTTGTTCAATTAGTGGGATTGTATATAAGGTGTGAACAGGCAGCATAATGTTATTCTGAAGAAGTCTAACTACTGACGAAAGCGCTTAATGTGTTTATATGTTTTTATTTGTTTGAAGTTGGTATCAGTAAACTTGATTTTATCGTAGTCTTGCGTTGTTGGACTGTCCCTGCTTTCTGTTATTTACCAGTTTTGTCATTTTAGTTTTGAACAGAGTCAAGTTGTTAATTTTTTCAGCAGATCTAGTCAGTGAGCTGTTGGAGTCTCAGCATCAAAAAGCCTTCTGCTTCTTCAAAAACAAATGCACAAGTTGTTTTTGATACTTCTTCCCCCCTCTGTGGCTAGAAGGATTCCTCATTGTCCCTTTGTAAGATTAAAAGTTTGTGCTGGAAAATCTACTAACAGGTACATTTTGTGGGATGAAATGGCCAGGCCCATGGGCCTTAAAGTTTCAGACATTAAGTCACTTATATGTTTGGGAACTGAACCTTTTGCTGACTTAACTACTGAAAACCATGATTTAGCTTTTTTGTTTTCTGTACTTGTTACATGCTTAAAATGGCTCCTTGCCATTGTGTCAACAACTTTCAATGTGAAGAAAAAAATGACTTTACAATCCAGGGCTGATAAGATTTCTGCAGATACTATTACATTATATTTGAAAACTGTCTGTGCAAATGTATTTAATGTTACAAATTGCTTTGTTGATAGAGTTATTTGGAATGGAGGGTGGCTGGCTAATGCTTTACTGCATTTTCTGAATGCTAGTGTGTCTCACCTTCCTAATGTATACATTATACAGAACTATAAGGGAATGCTTCATTATGCTGGTTAGCCTTAATGCCTCAAAGCTATGCTGTGTAGTAGCAAGATGTTCTATAGCCTTGATGTCCTCTGACTAAAATGTCATCTGATGATGGCACTAAGCAGGCGAAGTCTTTCAAATACCTGAGCATTCTACTTGATGAAGTATTGTCATTCTCTGAGAAGATCTCTTCTTTTGTGAAAAGGACTCATTGAAAGTTGGAACTATTGTAATGTTCAAAAGATTTCTTGACTCACTTCTAAAAATGCATTTGTTACTATAGCTTCCACTTTCATCCTATTAATTAACTGCACTGTGATTAAGTCTAAGCCAGAAAGGCATTAATAATCTTATGTGGATTGCAAGTATCATCCTGAGAGCAGTCTGTGATATCCATTGCTGCACCATTTTTGGAGTCTGGCATTTAGCTCACAGAATTATGGCTATGAGCTGTTAATGAGTTACTTCCTGTGGTCCAGGGTTTGATTCCATCAGCCTTCATTTGCTTACAGTGTGACCTTGAGTAACTCACTAAACCACTAAACCAGGCAGTGCTTTGGGGCAGTTGCAAATATGGGCAAGGCTCATTAACAGTCTCCTGAAATGCATGCCTAGTAACTACTTTTGAACCTGTTTTGAAACAGCATGACTGGCTGACCCTAAATAATAGATCTTCCTGTACCAGGCTTGACTGTGTACTTTTCCAGAAAGATGCTCCTCCTACTTTATAAAACCTCCTTACGACTTCCTACCCAAACATTATGTATTTCAGTGACTCATTTCTTTGCACTCTCTTACTATCTGTAAAGTTCAAACCATAGCTTTTCATTTGCCATACCAACCATGCAAACTTCTTTGCCCAGTCAAATCAGAAAACTGAGTTCCACTCATACCTTCAAAGCTTATTTATGAGGTCATCTCCATCCACAAAGAGGTACTCAACTTGCCTACCAATATAGCAAAAACCCATGGGCCCCAGCATCTTGTTTTAAATATTCCATGCCGGCCATCTAAGGCAGTGTAGTGACCTATGCTCTTAATGTATTAGTTGTGTAACTGCCTGTTTTTGTCCTAATGATGCTGGAGACTGTTCTGCTGGTACTTATGTGCTTGTATTTGTATTTGGGCTTGCTTTATATGAAGACATTAACCCCCAGGGTCTACCCTGAAAAGAACTTAGAGGAACCACCCAGTTAACAAAGTTCAGTCAAATAAACAAATAGATAAATAAATAAATATAGTGAGGCAAAGAAATAAAGAATTGTAGTGGAGACATTTGATCATATCTTGTGCTGGGTAGTTGTATTTCTTGAAAACTTACATAACCTTGTGTTCTATGAGTATAAACATGATTTTTATAGGTTCATAGATTAGTACTAGGCTAACTGCCCTTTTGGGCCATTTGAAGCCTAGCCAGTAACCCCATGTGAGAATCAAACCCTGCATTTTGTGTCTTTAAGGTAAACACCTTAACCATTATGTCATCCTCCCACCTTTCATTGCCAATTTAACAAAAATATATGTAGATGTTAGAGATGGTAATTATTTTGCATTAGTAATGGTTTACCAGGAATTATACCATGACCCCCCCAAAACGTGCACGCTGATTGGCCAGCGTGCCCGTTGTAAATCGAGTTATACTAATGGAAAAAGGTCCGGTCGCCCGGACATTTTTCCATTAGTATAACTTCGTTTTAACATTGTCTCGCTATGTTAAATGGGTTTAACATAGCGAGACAGGTTTAAAATAAGCAACGGGATCTCCGCTGCTTATTTTAAAGCTGTCTCGCTATGTTAAACCCATTTAACATAGCGAGACAGTGTTTTAAAAGCAACGGAGAAAGCAAGATCTCCGTTGCTTTTTTTTTAATGTTTCGCTATGTTAAATGAGTTTAACATAGCGAGACAGTTTTAAAATAAGCAACGGACATCTCTGTTGCTTATTTTAAAACTGTACCGCTTTGGTATACTCATTTAACATAGCGAAACACTAAAAAAAAGCAACAGAGATCTTGCTTTCTCCGTTGCTTTTGCCCACAGCTCTGATGTACTGCGCAGGCGCGCAGTACATCAGAACTGCCGCGGATGCCAGACATCTGCGGAAGGGCAGCAAACAGGCATTATACTATGCCATTATTTAAGAAAAGTAATAGTTTCTTTTCTTAAATAATGTCATGGTATAATAGCAATAACCCACTTCTGGGTGTGGGTAATGCTAAATTTACCCACGGTTGGCTTTGTTTGGTCCCGAGGGCGAAGCATTACCCACACCCAGGCGTGGGTTATTGCTATATTATAACACTAAATATTTTCTCTATGTAGTGTGTCTGACTTACTACAGAATACAAATAAGGAGGTGCTAAGCCAGAAATATGCTCAGATAGATACTATAAAAAGACTATCAATCTAGCTTACTGGTTTTAGAACATACTGCAAAAACAGTTATTGTTCAAGTTCCCATATCTTCATACATGAATAATTAAAACTTGTATAAGACAATGCCAATGAAGACTAATTAACACAGAAGCATCAGAGAGAGATGTGGATACTAGCCTTCATGAAAATGAGCTATAATGACATTTTTACCTTTAGCAAAGTCGGGAGCAAAAACAACTTTATACTAATATAACATTTTAATTTATGTCCTGTCCAAATGTTTACAATTGATGTGAAAAAACATTGTGGACTTATTTTTTTTAACATAGCCCTTTATAATCTTTACGCTATCACAGTCATTATCTCATTATACTGACCATCCCTATTTGCTTCTGCTTCTTAAAACAACAGATGTTAAGTTTTCAAACTCGCCTTCATTCTTGCTGGATGGGTTCAGAGCCAATCCTCAGCTCCGACTCGGCACTTGCTAAGCTCGAGAGCTAATTTTACCAGCTTGAGGCAACCCTATATCCCATGAT
This sequence comes from Protopterus annectens, assembly GCF_019279795.1. Taxonomy (NCBI): domain Eukaryota; kingdom Metazoa; phylum Chordata; order Ceratodontiformes; family Protopteridae; genus Protopterus; species Protopterus annectens. The sequence goes on along the minus strand of NC_056736.1, from coordinate 256,529,471 downwards.
GCAAGGCGTGACTACCCCAGATCTCATTTGCCGCTTCGCGAAGAGGTCTCCTTTTACCAGCTCAGGTAAAATTGTAGTATTTTATACTAACGTTCAGTCAAAAAAATTTTCCTTTTTCCTGATTTCCTTTCTTAAGAGTTAGTTTTAACTAATATCTAACTATCTTGCCCTAAATTCCCTTTCTCCTTTATATAGGTATAGTTTTTCCTCCCTTCAGGCCTTAAGCCTCCCTTCCATTAAATTTCTGTCAGGGAGTGTGTGTGTGTTTTTCAGTTTTCCCTATATTTTATTAGATAACTGTGTGACTGGTGTGTGTCTGTGTTTGTGTTTGGCATACCATGTCAAAAGAAGTAAAGGTCTCAGGCTTCAAGAAGTGTGACTCGTGCTGTCAGAAAATGTCTCTGACAGACGGTCACACTTCTTGTGTGTACTGCCTGGGGCCTTTACATCTGCAGGACTCCTGTGCTATTTGTCACTCCTTCAGCCAGAGAGTCCTGCAGGAACGTAGAAACAAGTTAATTCTACGTGGCTTGTTGAAGCCAGAGGGTTCCCCGACCAAGACTGGGTCGACAAAGCCCTCTAAGCCACCTAAAGCCCAGGCTGTGGTTCCTAAGCCTTCGGCGGTGGCTCCGACTGGAGCCGATCTTTCTACGTCTGAGGTGGTGGTATCGGCGATGACTGGCTCCGATACACTTGCACCTATGTCGATGTCGGCTCCGGCTGGAGTCGACATCTCCTTGACCAGGACTGGTGCCGATAAGCTGTCGGCTCCATCTGGAACTGAAGGGTCTTCGGCTCCGATGGCTCTTTACAAGAAGAGATCTCGGTCCCCTTCCCTGGAGTCGATTCGCTCGGCTCCGGGATCTCCTCTACTTTCGGAGCGGAGCCATCGGAGCCGATCTTCAAGGTCTTCCAGGCTGTCAGACCATGACTTGGAGAGGGTGGTAAGTAGACTGCTGAAGTCACAGGCACTGGCCCAGATGCTCCATAGCCCATCTCAGCAGACGACCGCTGTCCCTCATCCCCCTGAAATTCCTCCTCCGACTCTCCTTCAGAGTTCGGAGCCGGAGCTTCTCGGAACGTTGACCGTGGGTGCGCCGGAGCCGATACTTCCCCTATCGGCTCCGTCATCTTCGACTCCGATTTCCTCCATGAGACCTTCCTTGGAGGGATCCGGTCATCGGGTCTCCCTTGTCGGCTCCGAGGGGGCGAGTGGCATTGGACCCTTGTCCGACCCTGCTCTCCCTCTTGGAGCTTCGGCATTGGTGAGCTCAGCACTGACATCGGCCTCGGAGCCTTCTCTTTCGGTGGGACTGGGGATTCCTGTCTCTTCGGAGTGGGAGTCTTCTGGCCTCCCTGGGAGGGGAGCCTTTGAGGTGATGAGGAGTGTTCTAGCCCCGGAGCTGAGTCAACGGTCAATTCCATTAGCACCTCCCTCTTCGGTGCCTGTTGATGTCTCTTGCCATTCTCTTGCTCCCGGACCCAGAGATCCATCGCCCCAGGTTTCCCCATTGGGAAGAACTTCCTCTTCTGAGGTTTCTCCTGATCCTTCCAGAGAACCTCCGCGTAAGAGGATGTGCAAGAGGAAGCACACAGACTCCCCCAAGTCTACAACATCAGATACCGACTTAGATGAGTCGGAGGGTTCCCCATGGTCCCCCTCTGAGGATGTCTCCTTTTCAGACATCCTGGAACTCCTTAAGCAGAGGGGGAACTGGCCTTCCATTAACCCCTCCGAGGATGAGTTGGTATACCTGGAGGCTTTTGGATCTCGACCCTCCACCTCCTGGGTGTCTCCGCCTTTCGACCCGCTCATGCAAGTGGTGGCTCAAAAGGCATTGGCGGCCCCAGATTCTGTGGAACCAGTTCCCAGGAGGCCTTCTAAATTCATCACGGCCCCCTCAGACAAACAGTTTCTTACCAAAGGTGTCCCTGTTGATGCCATGGTGGTGGCGGCTGCCACCAAGAAGGAACTTGCCGATCCTTCTGTACCTGTCCATCCTCCTAACAAGGACTCTAGGACCATGGATAGGTACGGTAAGCGGATGTTTTCTTCAGCGACCTTCGCTATGCACTCGCTGAACTATCTCTGTCACTTCACCCGGCTTCAGAGAGACATTCTCAAGGAACTAGGTGAGGTAGTTCAGAATCCGTCAGCTGCTGGGACTCAAGAAAAGATTGCCTCACAGCTCGGAATCCTAAATTCTATAACTAACTCCTCCATGCGGCTCATTTCTTATGCAGCCGATGGGGTGAGTAGAGCCGCAGGCACAGGAGTGGCACTTAGGCGTCAGTCCTGGATGCAGCTTTGTAATTTCACGGATCCCTTTAAGGCGTCCTTCACTAATACTCCCTTCGATGGTTCGGCTTTGTTCGGGCCTCAGGTGAAGGACACATTGACCAGGTGTGAGGTAGACGGCAAGACTCTTTCTGCCGTAGGAGTCCATTTCTCCACCCCTTCAAGACCCTATCCCAAAGGGCAGAAGGGAGGGAAAATGTGGTTCCGTAAATCTCAGGGAGTCACGCCGGACGCACGTGGTCAGTTTACCCCCAGAGGCAGAGGGGGTAATAACAATAGATGCCGCCCTAGGGGCAGAGGGGGTCCGCAGAATCAGGGCAGCAGAGAGCCTCTCTCTGATAACCCCTTCCAGCACCCCTGAGGTGTTGCCCGACTGTCCACCCTTGGAGGCAGTCGGGGGAAGATTGTCGCTGTACCCAACAGCCTGGCTTTCCCTTTCTCAAGACAAATGGGTACAGTCGATCATATCCGAGGGTTACAATATCCCTTTCGTGAGATATCCTGCTCCTCATCAATCCCTCCCGGATGTTTCACCCAGTCTAAGGGAGTTGGTAAAGCGGGAGGTATCAAAGCTCCTAGCAAAAAGAGCCATCCAACTAGTACCAGCAGACCAGGTAGGATCCGGAATCTACTCAAGATTCTTTTTGGTTCCCAAAAAGACGGGAGATTGGAGACCAATTTTAGACCTCAGCAAACTAAACAAGTTTGTCCAGAAGGCAAGATTCCGGATGGTCACGCTTCAGTCCATTCTACCTTTTTTGGGCAAGGACAACTGGATGTGCTCAATAGACCTTCAGGATGCGTACTATCACATAAAAATTCACAGGCGCTCCAGAAGGTTTCTCCGCTTCCGGTTGGGGACCAGTCATTTTCAATTCAGAGCCCTGCCCTTTGGTCTCACTACAGCCCCCAGAGTGTTTACCAAATGCATGGCAGTGGTCACGGCTCACCTGAGACATTAAGGATTCCAGGTGTTTCCGTATCTAGATGACTGGCCTCCTCTCTGCCACCACCAGGCATCAACTTCTCAAGGCCAGGGACTACACTCTTCACATCTGCAACCAGTTAGGGATCTCTATAAACTTCGAAAAATCTTCATTGTCTCCTTGCCAATCTATTACCTTTATAGGCACAGAATTAGACACTGTCGGGATGTCAGCAAGACTCACAAACCAAAGAATTCTGGACATCCAAAAGTATGTTCGGATCATACTACTCAGCAGAAAGATCAGGGCCAGATTTGTCCTGAAGGTGCTAGGTCTTATGGCTGCGGCTATCTTACTGCTTCCTTTAGCTCGCTTCCACATGCGTCTTCTGCAGTGGATGTTGTTCACCCAGTGGTCATTCCAGCAGCTTCCCATGTGCCACGAGATCTTCATGATGCAATCCTGCAAGAGTCACCTAACCTGGTGGATGTCTTCTCCACAGCTCCATCAGGGCCGACTGTTTGTTCCCCCAGTTCCGGTTGCCACAGTCACTTCGGATGCCTCTCTGATTGGGTGGGGGGGCATTATCAGGGCAGGATGGTCCATGGGACTTGGCAACCCATAGAATACCATCTGCACATAAATGTCCTAGAGATGAGAGCGGTGCTTTTAACGTTGCAAGCCCTCAGCGACTTTCTTCCTTTAGGGACTATTGCAGTTCAGACGGACAACATGTCCGTAGTCTGGTATATCAACAAATAGGGCGGGACCAAGTCCTATCCACTGTGTCGAGAAGCTCTCAGACTTTGGCAATGGGCAATCTCCTCTCATCGGTTTCTGATAGCAATGCATATCCCCGGGAAATCCAACCTCTTAGCGGACAGACTGAGCAGAGCTATTCTCAAGCCACATGAGTGGTCTCTCAAACAATCAGTAGTGGACGAGATTTTTCAGAAGTGGGGAGTCCCTTGCTGCGACCTGTTTGCTACACCCCAAAACAGCAAATGCCCAGACTTCTTCTCCCTCTTTCCACTACCAGGCCATCCCCCCAGAGACACTCTAACCCAGGATTGACCCCGGGGACTTCTTTATGCCTTTCCTCCATTCCCGCTGATACCTCAAGTGATTCAGAAAGCTACCATCTTGAGAGTCAAATTGATTCTCATTGCCCCTTACTGGCCTCGACAAATTTGGTTTCCGTCCCTACATCGTCATCTCTTGGTTCAGCCTTGGCATCTGGATCCAATTCCAGATCTTCTGACCTACCATTCAGGTCATCTGCACCAGGCCATTCATTCTCTCAACCTCACTGCTTGGTTGCTCCACTTCCTTCCTTAGCCAGGCTTCCTATGATTTCTAATCCCATGCGAGAGATAATAGTAGCTTCTCTAAAGTCCTCTACCAGAAGGATTTATGCTAGTAAATGGCAGTGTTTTTCCTTCTGGACAAAGTCTAGGGACATAGATCCCTTTACTGCTCCAGTGCAGTCAGTCTTGGACTTCCTAGCTGAGATTTTTCAATCAGGTTCTTCTTCCTCGACAGTTAAGGTTCAGCTGGCAGCGATCTCAAATTTTCATGTTGGCTTAGCGGATCAAAACATAATGTCTCACAAGCTTTGCAAAGCCTTTCTTAGAGGGATCATTCTGTTGAAACCCCCAGTCAAAGATCCCCCTCCGGAATGGGACCTAAATTTAATGCTGGCATCCTTGATTCTGCCCCCCTTTGAACTGGCTGCTACATGCTCATTAAAATTTCTTTCCTGGAAGACAATTTTTCTGGTTGCTGTTACTTCAGCCAGGAGGGTGTCTGAACTTCATGCTCTCTGTGTCCGTCCCCCATACTTGGTTTTTCACAAAGATAGAGTGTCTTTAAGAACTAATCCATCTTTTTTGCCCAAGGTTGCTTCCCAGACGAATATTAACCAATCTATTGAATTGCCAGTTTTTTTCCCTAATTATTCTGACAGAGCAGAACAGAAACTTCATTGTTTGGATGTCCATCACCAACTCAGATATTATTTGGACATAACTAAACAATTCAGAAAATCTGATCAACTGTTTCTTTCTTATGCAGAAAACAGGAAGCGTCTTCCGGTCTCCAAGGTGACCTTATCCAGATGGCTGTCTTCCATCATTTCTCATGTTTATCTCCTTAGGGGCAAGCAACTGCCCTCGAAACCAAACGCACATTCTACCAGGCGCCTAGCCACTTCCACAGCATTTCAGGATAGGCTACCTATTGACACCATTTGTGCAGCAGCCACTTGGGCCACTCCTCACACCTTTGTCTCTCATTACAAATTGGACTTGGCCTCCAGGGACAAGGCTAAGTTTGGTTCCACAGTTCTCAAGAGTCTGTTCCATTGAGCCACCCAGGATTGAGGTGCTAGGGACGTGGTCCCATCCCATCCAGCAAGAATGAAGGCGAGTTTGACAACTTAACATTAAGAAGTTATGTACCTACCATAACGTTCCATGTTAGTTGTCTTCTCTCGCCTTCTTTCTTGCGTCCCTCCCTCCTTCCCCCTAGCCTGGACAGACCTTGAAGTTGTACTCTTTGCTGGGTACAGTTCATTCTTTTTATGGACCCCCAGTAGGAAGTGTCACTAGTCTCTAGTGGTTATTTGCTTTGTTTTCTTTCCACATTTAGTTCCTCTTCTTCCTTTCTGGGAAGAAGGTTACTGGTAGGGTTTTTTCATAGCTACCAAATGAGATCTGGGGTAGTCACGCCTTGCATCATGGGATATAGGGTTGCCTCGAGCTGGTAAAATTAGCTCTCGAGCTTAGCAAGTGCCGAGTCGGAGCCGAGGATCGGCTCCGAACCCATCCAGCAAGAAAGAAGGCGAGAGAAGACAACTAACATGGAACGTTATGGTAGGTACATAACTTCTTATTTATAATCACAGACCCTACTCAGTTATAGTCTAATTAATGTCTTATGTGGATAATAAGCAAGCCCTCCACAGTGCCTAGACAAATTCACATTGCAACTACTCTGAATTTAAATTAGGCGAGACAATGATTTTTCATGAATTAAACAATAAACATGTCATGAATGTTGGCCTCTGATTATGCCACATAAATTAAGAAGTTTTAATCTTATATTCCTTCATCTAAGTAAGATTAAATATATCTTCAGACTGGCATATAGGTATTCAAATTTGTGGAGTCTACAATGTAATATTTGGATATGAACACATTTTTGTCCCATTGGGACAAATTGAATTAAAAAAACTACAACATCTAAATTATTACCGTGGTTGACTCACGCCGGAACTGAATCATACAAGAAGCCTAGGAACATCATCATTATATAAAATGTCTATTTCTTCTTAAAATACCTCTTAATATATAGTTAAAAATGATCATATTCACTTTTGACAAGTCTGTCAAACAGCTATGTCTTTATATTGACTGATTGTCCATATGTAGCTTTGTTCAATATTTTTCAGGCAAGTATTACTAAAATCTGTGAGTTATCATAAATCGTATGAATAACAATGAATATGTGCCAGTAAACTAATTTGAACTCTCAGGGATATAATAGACATATTACAGGTAATGGCTGAAAGGGAGGTATTAAATTTAGGAAGACGAATTTTGCTACAATACCGCTTGTATTTATATTTTGGTCATCCTAAAGCCATTCCCTCATAAAGTAATTTATAACACATTTATTTATTTTATTTTATTTATTCTTTGTTGACCAGTTTAGTCTCATTAGATTAGTGAACTTTTTCAGTAAAACCCAAGGCGGTATCCATACTACCAGGGGGAAACTTGGCCAGGGAATCAAGGAACTTCCCCTACTCTTTTTGATAGGTGCCGTGAGATCTTTTGCAGCCACCTGAGCTGCCACCAACTCAAACAGATGGGACCTCTGTTCAGCACTCAGGAGAGCAGCAACCCACTTATGCTGCACTGCAGTGTCAGCAGTCCATCTTGGTATGGGAATAGAATCCACAGCCTTCTTCACAAAAGGCAAGCATGGTACCTGTTATGCCACTGACAAAGCAACATCTTATAAATGTAGTTTGTTTGCAGAAATCAGTATAAAATTGTGTGTGTATTAAAACAGAATGTCTTCCCTGTGTCTGCATGAGTTTTGCCAGGTGATCCAGTTTCCTTACACATTCCAAATGCTTGCAGGTGGGTGATCTGTCAGTCTTCCAAAACTGACTGCGGCTGTGATTGTGGTGTACGAGTGTATATGTACACCCTGTGATGGGCTGACATCCTGTTCAGGACTAATTCTCTTCTTGATATCTAATGAGGGTTGCAATAGGCTCCGACTCCCCATGACCCTCATAGGACAAAAGAGGTATCAGGTAAATAAACAAATAAGAAGGTTAATTGAATTTTAATTTAGTCATTTTAATCATGTAGCAAGAAATATGTGGACTTTCTTTTTCTTTTCCCTCTTCTTGCTAAATTTACATTTTCAGACTTTAAGATACAAGTCTTGGATCAGATTGAAACAACTCTCCTTGCCCTGTCATGCCGTAATAAGATCAGAATACTTACTGGAATTTTCCTCTCAGCGGTATCACACATCACTAGCTTAAAAAAGAAGGTGGTCTTTAAATAAATAACTGAAACACAAAGAAAGTAGTTATTGCCCTGGGTTAGAATTCTAGGTTTACAGATGGCTACTCATTGCCTTCTAAGTAACAAAGTGCTTGGGTGAATGTGGCTTTCATATGACAAACAGTGAAGTTCACCTTATTCTTTTATGTGGAATATACCCCAACAATGCTTTGTTTTATGACAGCAAAATAATTTTGTTCAGAACAGACCACTTTAAATGTCAGGTTCACAAAAACAGATCTATGTAAGATCCCATTACAGCGGTTCATATATCCTACCTTGCTACTTCTCACACAATGACAAGCAATTGAAAAAAATGTTGCTCATTTCTCTCATTTTGCCTCTCCTTTTTATACAAATGTTGCTATCCAGATATTGAAATACTAGAAATGCTCTAACAAGTGTTTGCTAATGAACCTCTACATAAGGACAAGTATCTGAACATGATCTAGCAATGACTTATTAAATTAAGTAGCTATATGATGAGCTTGGTTTGTGTTCTTAAATGAAATTACTTGTACAATGTAAATGTGAAGTTTTTGTATGAAACAAACAATTTTTCTCAGGAGAAAATAGGCCTGATATGTTTTTTGGTTGAATTAATATTGTATAATAATATATTTTTGTTTAATAAGAATTATTATTTACAGGAGGATGGCATAGGTAAGGGCACGTCTTGTGCCAACAGCTATGCCAACCTTATGTTGATTTGGGAATTGAATAATGTTTTTAAAAGTTAGTTATAGGTTAGGTATAATCATTGATAATAATCTAAACTACAATGCCCATACAGACAAAACTATAAAAACAGTAAACAAAAAAAATAGGCTCCATGTATAGGATTAATAAATTTCTAACCCCAACTGCCAGAACAGCCATAGCTCGCACACATCTTCTGTCATCCCTTCTCTATGCCTCACCCATCCTCACTAACTTATCCAAATCAAATCTCAACAAAATCACAAAATGTTACAACAATATAGCAAGATTTGCCACAGGCTCAGAATACAGAACTCATCACTGCCATAATCTTCAAATATTAGGTTGGCTAGAGCTACCCAACCAGATCTATTATAACCAACTCATAGTAACTCATAAAATCCTCCACCAACCTTCCTACACCCCCAGTCTAGCTTAATATCATTACCCCGTATTGCAACCTAGCATCCCTTCGCTCTTCCAGCAGAATGCTAGTACAACCTACCAAAGCCAACAACTCAGTCAGAGATTCCTTATTCTCTAACACTGCTGGTAAAATATGGAACTCCCTTCCTGCTGAACTAACCACCAATTGCTCCTTGCCTCACTTCAAAATATCACAAAGACACACATGTACAATAACTGGCTATGTCCTTGTCTAAACCCTGACTAAACTCAAATTACTCAGTCTGAGTTACTGCACTAACTTGAGTTTCAACCAAAGCTTGTCTCAGTCTTAGCTAGGCCCAATCAAACCCAACGTTACTTATATAATCCATTAATCCATCTTAGCTATCCAAGATATTTTCCCTTTTTCTCTATGTACCCTCCTTCAATTAATTTCCTCTACCTCCTTTATATTATCCCTAGCTTCCTTTATCTGAACTGCAACCTCCTTTCTCAGCCTCTGCTGCCTTCTACCCTACCTACCATTCTCTTATCTCATTCTTCCTCTCTTTCTTTATAAATGATCTTCCGTTTCCTGTCTCCTCTTCGTATACCCTCATTTCTCTTATATGTTTTATTTTTTCTCCCTTTATAGTTTCCTTCCATCTCCCACTTTGTTGTTGACTTTCTCTTACCTAAACAAAACCTTACTTTGAACCTCTCTTTATTATGGAACCTATTTGTAGTTGTCTTTTGATTTTTGTTAAATTGCTAAATATTACTCCATACTGCATTTTAAATGTTTATCTGTTTGGAGCTTTTCTCCCCAGGCCTCCGCAGAAAATGGATATATATCCAGTCGGACTTTCCCGGTTAACAAATGTAAAATAAAATAAATAAATAAATAAATAAATAAATAAATAAGTTCCTTTTCTGCAAATGTGTTTTATAGAAGGTTTGTAGATGATTTATTTATGATTTGGGATGGAACTGAACAAGAGTTAGTGAATTTCATTGAGCATATAAATAGTGGTACTACTTTTTTGAAGTTTGCTGTGAGCCATTCTAATAGAGAAATTAGTTATCTGGATGTGCTAATTAAGGCGGAACGAGATGATACTACTGACACACTGTTGTATAGGAAGCCTTGCCGTAAAAATATCTCTTTGCATCGCAGTAGCATGCATCCACATCATATTTTTAAGAATGTTGTAGAAGGACAAGGTTTAAGGATATTTTGAGTAAATGCAAGTGAAGATAATGTTTTGAAAGAGATAGTGGATTTAGAAGAGAAATTTGTAGTAAAAGGATATAGTAAATATAAAGTACATAGCTCATTAGAATGTGTGAGTAGAAGTAGAAAAGATGAGGAGAGACCATACTTTTCACCTAATCCACCTTTATCTAAAAATAAGTATTCCAGTGATAGCAGGTGTAGAGTACCAGTGATGTTTTCTAAAACTTCTGATGGTATAATTAATATTATTAGGAAACACTGGAGTATTATAACTACAACTCAGATTTAAAGAAAATAGTGGGAGATGTCCCAAGTTTTGTGTATAAGAAGAAAAAAATCTTTGAAACAGATGTTTCAAATCCAGTTCCTATCCAGCTGCTTCATTCTACAAGAAGTGGAACAACCCACTACCTAAAGAACTTGTACAGCTGATGTTCACTTGCAGTTGCAAGAGTTCACAAGGGAAAAGTTAGATCTATTGAAACAATCCACTACCTAAAGAACTTGCACAACTAAAGTTCACTTGCAGTTGCAAGAGTTCACAAGGGAAAAATACACTGAGTTAAATCTATGAAAGACAAATTCATAGACTCAGACTAATAATTTAATTTGTAAGATTTCACTGTGTTTAACTCTGGCTAAGTGTTGTGTCTTTTGCTGTTAATGTGTAGTAAATATATCAGCATATTTATACTGTCATTTTATTCTAGATTGCAGTAATAGCAGCTAAATGTTGTCTTTCTGCTGTTAAAGTGTAGCAATTGTATAACCAGGTGTCTACTGGCTGTTAGTTTTACTAAACCCTACTGTAAAACAATTTTTTTGCTGTTTGTACCGAAGTTACATCAAGTAAGTCTGTTGCCATCTGGCTGTTTGTTATTTTTTCTCCCTGCTACTCTGTAGTGCATATGTTTATGTTATGAATATGTATATTTCTGTCCCTCCTGCTGAAGGCTTCTATTGTAATACCTGATTTTATGTTTGCATGAACAGCACAGTTAACTGGATATTGTAGACAATTGTTAATACATGAGAGTTTCTATTTGTAAATAGTTTTGTCATTGACTAAGGCTGCTGCTTCTTTTTTTCATACATGCTACACACTCTAGCTGGCTGTCTTTTTCTAAGTGCTTAAATAGCAGATTTACAGATTGTATATTGTATAGCAAAGAGTGGGAACTAACAGGCATGCTACCTGTCTCTCTAATGTCTGTAGACCTACATTTCATTAACTCCATATTTGCATGCAGACACATATCTCTTGTTAGCTTATTTTTCTTTCACTTCTTCTATACTGTGGAAGCCAACATTTTTGTTCTTATTAATCACAAACTTGCGCACCTACAAATATCTCCAGTAAGCGTTCTTATTGTCCTGTTTAAAGGCTAGAAAGGTGAAATGCACAACTGTAAAATATAGTGCACTGCTCTTGTTTGCCAAATGTTAATTAATGTGGATGAATATAGACAAATAGTAGTGTACCTATCTACTTCAACCATGAAGATATCCTTATTAACTTTCTCTCTCTTTCTTTCTCTTTCTCCCAGTGAAACAACCCACTACCTAAAGAACTTGCACAGCTGAAGTTTCCTTGCAGTTGCAAGAGTTCACAAGGGAAAAATACACTGAGTTGAATCTATGTAAGACAAATTCATAGACTCAGACTAATATTTTAATTTATAAGTCATGTACTAGTGTATTCTGTTTGTAGTGTTGAATCTGCTGGAAGGATATCCCCACCCTTACAGGCCTTTTACTGCTGAAGGTGAAGCTACATTAACACTTCAGCATATTTTACTCTTATCAGTGTAACAGATCCCTGGAAAAGACATTGAAAAGCCCGTAACTATAAAATTGGATGCTGTGACTCAGGTCAAGTTTTTAGAGTTCAGTCATCTTGTCTTTGTATTCTACTTCACTGATTGTTTATGGTGATAAACCATCTGCGGGGTTTCTTCTCGCTCCGTTCACTTCACTCACTTCGCTCCCCTGCCCTTCCCTCATATCCCACCCTCCCCAGCACCTCTACTCATATCCCAAGCAAACCTTTCCCCCTCATTCCTCTGATCAAATTATATACAACACTACATTGTCCACACCCACATTTCATTCACGCCTTACCTACTTTTATTTAACAAAACTTATCTGCTTCCCCTTACATCCATCAGCTTGAATTCTCACCCCCCCCCATTATAATTCTTTGCATCTTACTCTGCTTTACCATCACAATACTATCACCACCTCAAACTGTCTTACATTAACTCCAGGCTTAGCACCTTCTCTTCTATTATACACATAAACTAACATTGTGCCATAATTGTACTACTGACCAGTCACATTTCCCCCAACCCTTCTTATCACAAACCACAGACAAAACACCTAACCACATTGTCAAAGCCCACCCTGACGTCAAAACATTTCCAACCTTAGCTTCAGCTGCACACATATCACAAGATAACAAAATCTCTGTTTATACCTGATATTACATTCTAACACATATATACCAAGTTTACTATTGTTAAACCCACTATAACAGTTGACATGCTTCTCCTAACCTGCCTAGCTTCTTTACTCTTAATTATCAACCTTGCTACAGCTATATCCTCGCTTACCCCCACACATCAATATACATCAACAGTCTCCTCCAACCCTTTCTCCAATATACAACACAGCTTCTCACATATCTCCTCCCAGCTTTCCCCTATACCCTCCCATATTATTCAAGCCACAAATTGGCCTCCTCACCTCCTACAAAACCACACTGGACACCAGTATCATCACCCATGAATAAAAAACACTTTCTATGGGACTCTTTCCTCATTACCTACCTACTCAAATGTGGAGACATACATCCTAACCCTGGCCCACCCTCTAATCCTAACCAAAAGAGTAACCTCAAAAATTTAAACATACTTACACTGAACCTTAGAAGTATATGTAATAAAATAGCCCCATTGCATGCCTGGATTGATCAAAATAAACCTGACATACTAACCCTTACAGAAACATGACTACACCCCAGTGTAAAATACTCAGAAATAGTACCTCCAAACTTTGCAATAACCAGATCTAAAACAAAGGGGAGGGATAGCACTTCTATATCCCTCTACAATCAACATCACACACTACACCAGTAATATACCCATCTTTTCCAATGCTAATGTACTAATCTCCTTTTTGAACCTCAATATATCAAAAATAATTTGCATAATAGTAATATATTTCCTACCAGGTAACAATATACCAGTGTTGTAAAATATTTTATCCTGAACATCCCAAACAATAAACCTTGAAACAATAATCTTAGGTGACGTAAATATAGACTGGCAAACCATAGCTTCCGACTCCCCCACAAATAGTATAAATCTGTATGTTTTTTCTCAGCTTATCAATGTTCCAACAAGATACAAAAAAGATCTTACTTGCCAATCCACCTTAGACTGGATTCTAGTATACCACCTTGTCAATTACCCGTCTTCTGGTACACTGTCTAACTCCCTGAGCAATCATCTACCAGCTTATTCCCTTAGAACAAACTCCCAACAACTAAGAGTACACACTATAAACTCAGTTAGGAACTAAACTAATTTTTGTCAGCATAAATTCAACAATCTCCTACAGGAAATAGACTGGACACTCCTTAAACAACTACCCCTTAATGATGCTGTGCTATACTTTAATAACACCTTCCTTCACATACTTAATACACGAGCTCCCATTCGTATGAAAGGAATCAAAAAGAACTCAGCACCATGGCTCTCTGAGGAATGTAAACAGCTGATAAAGCATAGGGACCTAGCCTGGTCAACCTGGAAGCAAAACAAAAATGAACAAAATCATGTTAATTTCAAAACACTACGTAACAAAGTGACAACACTAATCAACAGAGATATGAAGTCATATTATTCCCAGCTTCAACTCTAGCATAAAATCAACCCCCAGTAAATGTTGGCACTCCATGTCTTCTTTACTTAAACCTGGAAGAAATGGAGAGCACGCCCTATCACCGGATACCCCTCCATCACAAATAGCCTAAAACTTTAACAAGCACTTCATAAAATCAATTTTGGACCTATTAACTAATGCCCCTAATGCTGGAGCCTCCCACCAATCAACCTATTCAGACACCAACCCCAGGCCATCAACTACTTCTAACCCTGTCATAACTAACCCCCCTACTCAACAAAATGTCATACAAACCTCATTCTCATTTCATCCCATACCCACTGACACCAATAAGAAACTGCTACAAAAACTAAAACTCTGCTATACCTCACCTGATAATCTCCCCCCATACTACTTCAAACTGACTTCTAACTTAGTCATCTACCCAATCAGTATAGGTCTTTATCAGAATCAGAATCACCCCCCCCCCATCCACAAAGGAGGCAACTCTTTTGATACATCCAATTTCCATTCTATATCCATCTTGTCACCCATATCCAAAATTCTCGAGAGAGGTATCCATCAGCAGGGGATGCAATATCTATTGCAAAACAACCTTTTAACCAAAACCCAACATGTCTTCTGACCTAGCCACAACACAGCTACAGCCCTATTATCTTTTACAGACACCATGAACAAGGCCAGAGATGCAGGATACTATACAGCCTCAGTATTCCTTGATCTCTCCAAGGCCTTTGTCTCACCCCTTACTTTTGAACACACTGTCTAACCTAGGCTTCTCACATAACATAGCAAAATGGCCTCAGAGCTACCTCAAGGATCATAAACAAGCAGTGAAATAGTCCAATGAACTCTCACCCTTCTTCCACAACCCTACTGGTGTCCTCCAAGACTCCATCCTAGGACCCCTACTCTTCAACATTTTCACAAGCGACCTTCACACTGCCTCTCACCTTGGGACCCTCATTCAGTAGAACTACTTTCATAAACTCAGCAGTCCTTTACCGCAGTCAAACCCTGGCTAAGAAATGCCCAACTCTTTCTTAATCCAAAGAAGACAAAACTAGTCTTTCATCCCAAATACACCTCCCTTGTCACTGATCATTTCAACATCCTTGCATCTGACAACATTGTCATAGAAATAGTGCAGGAAACCAAACTTCTAGGTGTTATCATTGACAATAAACTTTCATTTGACCCCCATATACAGAAAAAATATAAAGAAAACTCATCAAAAACTGGGACTCATATAGAAACAAACATTTCTTTACTGCAGCAACCAAAACTACCTTTGCAAAAACATTTTTACTTCCCTGTCCTTCTTTATGGTGCCCCTATCTTAACTAACTTACAAAATTATATCCTAAGCAAGTTGGAACAGTGCTACAACAAAGTTGCAAAGTTTGCCACAAACTCTAAATATCACACACACCACTGTAAAGTTCACACCTCTCAACCTCTTAATGCAAAAAATCTGTACAAAGCTCAACAAAATGGGGGTACAAATAGGGACATATTTTAAGTATTGCTCTTATAAACTTTTAGAAAGTTGCTAGAGTAACAGAATTTGTTTTAATATACATTTTCTGAAGGATCTGAAGTCTGAAACTCAAATGTATGTCATTATTTAGTGACTACAATCCTGAGATCATCCCAGTGATTTGCCAGGAAAATAGAGGAACAGGCCAAAAATATGAACCAAAAATCTGAACATTCTGTGGAAATCTGTACAGTTGAGAGGTATGCTGTAAACCACTCCTAGAATTAAACTGGCTTGAACTACCCAGACAACTTGCCTTTATTCAGCTATCCACCTTGCATAACCTTATTTTCAAGCCAACTGCCTGCCCTGCACTAGCCAGTCTAGTCACACCTTACACATCAAATCGATCCCTACGATCAGAAGACAAAAATCTCTTAGCTATCTCAAAACCCACAAGAAAACCTGGTCACTCTCTGTATTCATACTCTGTCTCTATACTTTGGAATGCACTACCTCTAGCTACCAGGTCTATGCTTGGCCTAACCCATTTCAAAGCCTCTTTAAAAAAAATCATCTCAAAAATACATGGCTCTGCTCTTGCATAAAGCCTGCCTAATGCTCAGGTCTTCCTGTTTTTGTCACATTTCAATCACTCACAGACTGCAAGATCCTAAGGCTCTTCTAACTCCTTCTCTGCTTCTATGCCATATCCTTAAGCTACTGCTCAGGCTTTATTGCTTCTATTTTTGTTGACTCTCTCTCACTGTCTATCTGCATCACTACCTTTCTGGCTGCCATTTTCCTAACTGAAACTAACATTCTATTTTGCATGTACTGTTACAGTCAATGTCACACATTGCACTACCTACGTACTACTTTTTTGGACACTGTCTACATTATGTATGGTGAGAGTGACTATTATTGTTTGTAATGTTTTAGCTCTATAGAATTGTCTAGGTGTGTAGTAATATATTGCAATATCTTGTAACATAGTTTGCTCTTTTTATTTATTTTTGTATAGTATTTCTAATGTAATTTGTATTGGAATGGATTATACTGCATTTGTATTGTACTGTATGTGGAGCTTTTCTCCCCAGGCTTCTGTTGAAAATGGGTTCTGTAGACCCAGTCAGACCACCCTGGTAAACAAATGTCAAATAAATAAATGTTATGTTATCCTGAGCATCTTGCAGGACCAAGTAAAATTAAATATAAGAAGAATGGTAGTAATTTTGCCACCAGACCGTGTTGCAGTTGTAATTATTGTGAGTATATAGATAGTTCAGGTGAATTTTTTCATCTGGATCAGGATAGAACATATAGGTTTAATGTTGAGGCTACTTGTAATAGTATGCATATAGTATACCTGGCACATTGTGTTATATGCAAAATATTTTATGTAGGGAAGTCAGATAGTTGTCTGAAAGATCATGTAAGGGAGCATTTATGTAGTATTAGGACTACTACTAGAAGTAATGCTCTCGCTAAACATATGGAAGAAACTTTCCCTGCACATAAGTTTAAGTTTTTAGTTATAGGTAAAGTAGAAATAGGTCTGAGAGGGGGTGATACATGTAATGCAACTGAGTCTTTAGAGAGTAATTGAATAATTAGGCTCAGAGCTGATACTGTCTCAGGTCTCAGTGATAAGGTCCTGATAAAACCCAAGTTAAAATGCATGCCCAACACACGCTCACTCGAGAGTGAGGCACACTGATGTCCCACTCACTAGGTTGAATAAGGAGAAAGTAACAGTCAGCTGCTTGCCAAGTGCCAGGATCCTCCACATAACACATGCACTCAGGTCCCTCAACAACAGGTACAAATATGACTCTGTCATTGTACATGTGGGTGTGAATGACCTAAGACGTACCTCCCTGGACTACATGGAAAGAGACATGGAGGAGCTCTCGAATTATGTAGTCCAGGCAGGTATGACCCTAGACCTAGCAGCATCCTACCATCACCCAGAATGATACCACAGTACAAGCAGAAAATGATTGATTTCAACAATTGGCAAGTTTCTGGTGTCATTCTAAGGGGATCCAGTATCTGTTTGCCTGGGATGACATGACTGACAGACCTCGATGCTTTGTCAGAGATGGCCTGCATCTGTCACATCTGGGTTTCCGGATACTGGCCAAGGCTCTTGTCACCCCTATAGTGCCTTTTTTAGGTGGTGTTCCAAAGACCAAATTGAATACGTATTTTAATAAGAGGGAGGAGCATAGGGTGACATACAAGAGTGGAGGAAGATGCACACAGGTGGATTATATCTTATGTAGGAGGGCCAGTTTGAAGGAGATTGGAGAGAGTAAAGTGGTGGCCGGAGAAAGTGTAGTTAGGCAGCATAGGATGGTGGTTTGTAGGATGACGTTGGTGATCAAGAAGATGAGGAGGAGTGTGAGGGCAGCACCAAGGATCAAATGGTGGAAATTGAAAAAGGGTAATTGTGAGGTGGAGTTCAGGGATGAGTTAAGACAGGCACTGGGTGGCAGTGAAGAGTTACCAAATAGCTGGGTAACTACAGCAGAGCTAGTAAGGGAGACGGTTAGAAAGGTGCTTGGTATCACATCGGGACAGAGGAAGGATGACAAGGAGACATGGTGGTGGAATGAGGAAGTACAGAAGAGTATACAGGCAAAGAGGTTGGCAAAGAAGAAGTGGGATTGTCAGAGAGATGAAGAAAGTAGACAGAGGTATAAGGAGATAAGGTGCATGATAAAGAGAGAGGTGGCGAAGGCTAAGGATAAGGCATATGAAGAGTTGTATGAAAGGTTGGACACTAAGGAGGGAGAAAAGGACCTGTACCAATTGGCTAGACAGAGGGACCGAGCTAGGAAAGATGTGCAGCAGGTAAAGGTGATAAAGGATAATGAGGGAAACATACTCACAAGCGAGGAGAGTATGTTGAGGAGATGGAAAGAGTACTTTGAGGGGTTGATGAATGAAGAGAATGAGAGGGAGAGAAGGTTGGATGATGTAGGGATAGTGAATCATGAAGTACAATGGATTAGCAAGGAGGAAGTAAGGATAGCTATGAAGAGAATGAAGAATGGAAAGGCTGTTGGCCCAGATGACATACCTGTGGAAGCATGGAGGTGTTTAGGTGAAATGGCAGTGGAGTTTTTAACCAGATTGTTTAATGAAATCTTGGAAAGTGAGAGGATGCTTGAGGAATGGAGAAAAAGTGTTTTGGTACCGATTTTTAAGAATAAGGGTGATGTGCAGAGCTGTAGTAACTACAGAGGGATTAAAATGATCAGTCACAGCATGAAGTTATGGGAAAGAGTAGTGGAAGCTAGGTTAAGAAGGGATGTGATGATTAGTGAACAGCAGTATGGTTTCATGCCGGGAAAGAGCACTACAGATGCGATGTTTGCTCTGAGAGTGTTGATGAAGAAGTACAGAGAATGTCAGAAGGAGTTGCATTGTGTTTTTGTAGACTTGGAGAAAGCATATGACATGGTGCCTAGAGAGGAGTTGTGGTATAGTATGAGGAAGTCAGGAGTGTCAGAGAAGTATGTAAGAGTGGTACAGGATATGTACGAGGGTAGTGTGACAGCAGTGAGGTCTGCGGTGGGAGTGACGGATGCGTTTAAGGTGGAGGTGGGGTTACATCAAGGATCAGCTCTGAGCCCTTTCTTATTTGCAATGGTGATGGACAGGTTGACAGACGAGATCAGACAGGAGTCCCCATGGACTATGATGTTTGCAGATGACATTGTGATCTGTAGTGAGAGCAGGGAATGAGTGGAGGAGACCCTGGAGAGATGGAGATATGCTCTAGAGAGAAGAGGAATGAAGGTCAGCAGGACTAAGACAGAATATATGTGTGTGAATGAGACGGAGGATAGAGGAATGGTGAGGATGCAAGGAGTAGAGGTGGTGAAGGTGGATGAGTTTAAATACTTGGGGTCAATAGTTGAGAGTAACAGTGAGTGTGGAAGAGACGTGAAGAAGTGAGTACAGGCTGGATGGAGTGAGTGGAGAAGAGTGTCAGGAGTGATTTGTGACAGACGAGTACCTGTAAGATTGAAAGGGAAGGTCTACAAGAGGGTGGTGAGACCAGCTATGTTATATGGGTTGGAGACAGTGGCATTGACAAAAAGGCAGGAGTTTGAGCTGGATGTGGCAGAGTTAAAGATGTTAAGATTTGCACTGGGTGTGACGAGGGTGGACAGGATTAGGAATAAGTATATTAGAGGGTCAGCCCAGGTTGGAAGGTTTGGAGACAAAGCCAGAGAGGCAAGATTACATTGGTTTGGACATGTGCTAAGAAGGGATGCGGAGTATATTGGGAAAAAGATGCTAAGGATGAAGCTACCAGGTAACAGTTAAAGAGGAAGGCCTAAGATAAGGTTTATGGATGTAGTGAGAGAGGACATGCAGGTGGTTGGTGTGACAGAGCAAGATGCAGAGGACAGGAAGAAATGAAATCAGGTGATCCGCTGTGGCGACCCCTAACAGGAACAGCTGAAAGAAGATGATGAACAGCTACAGACAAATGCAATCTGAGGGTCATACTGCTCAACGCTAGAAGTCTAAATCTCAAAATGCACTCGCTCGAAGCACTCCTTAAAATGGAGAACACAGACATGTGTGCTGTAACAGAGACCTGGCTCAAGGCAGCAGAAAGCACCCCTGCATTACTAGGCTGTAACTCATTCCACACCTTTTGGCCCCAGAACTTGGACCGAAGCTCCAAAGGCAGTTGTGTTTCCATATTCAGAAAGTATGTGCACACCTCCAGACTTATAGCCCAACATAATGCATCTGAGATATTTCAGGTGCAGCTAACACTGGGTAAGACAGCAATTCAGGTTGTAGCCTGCTATAGGTCCCAACCATGTCCTAAGACTCACATGCCATGTTCCTAAACACCCTGGAGAATAATAGGGTCCAACCTAACACTCTCATACTGGGTGACTTCAACTACCCCTCCATTAACTGGGAAAAGTACTCATGCACCAATACACTTGCCCAACGCCTTCTGAAATTCATTAATTCCAATGCCCTGGACCAGCTCGTTCTTACCCTCACTAGAGATAGCAACATCCTTGACCTGGTCATTGCTAACATGGGTGACCGTTGCTCTACACCAATAGTCAACTCCTCCCTTGTTAGATCTAATCACAAACTAATCACCTTGGAAATCCACATCCCTCCCACTCCCCCCACAAAGGTAACCACCATGTAAAACTTCTCCAAAGCTAACTTTGGGCTCCTAAAAACAGAGGTGGCTAACTTCACGGCACCCATGTAAATGGAAAATAGTTGCATGACTGCAGAATCATACACCAATGCACTATACAAACATGTAGACAAATGCATGCATCTCGCCATACCCAATAGAACCAAGATGCTGTCCTCAAAAAAAAGGAAGCCAATCTGGTAGTCCCCTACCATAAGCAAACTCTACAACAGAAGGAGGAAACTGATGCAGAATAAGGTGAAGTCACAATACTGGGAAAAACTCCTTTATCAGCCTCAACAAAAGGTTGAGATCCCTCGTCAAATCCTCTAAAGCTAGCTATCAAAACAGAATTGCAGTAGATAGTAAAGGCAACCACAAGGCCTTCTATAGTTATGTAAAGAATCTCCACGGCAATACCCAGATTTGCACTGAGCTACTGCACAATGGTACCTCCTATACCACGCCAACAGATATTGCCAATATACTGACCGACAGATTTAGTGCCAACTTTACCCCTCTCTCCCCCACCAAAGGACCAAACACAATACCAGTAGATTGCCAGACACCCAGTATTACTGCTGCACATGTTAAAACAGCTCTGTCCAAGCCCAAGAGTATAGCTTCTATGGGACCTGACAATATCCCTGTCTGTGTTCTACATGAACTATAGAGTGAACTGGTACCTCACCTGTGTGCCCTGTTCAATCACAGCCTCACCTCAGGCTTTGTCCCTACCGAATGGCGCACTGCTATAGTCATCCCTCTCCACAAGGGAGGAGCAACTACAGACCCCGGGAACTATCACCCCATTAGCCTGGCTACTCTGATATGCAAAGTATGGAAGCTATGGACCTAATAAACAAAGATATAGGGAATCTCCAAACTCTGGATCCTACACATTTTGGTTTTGTGAAGGGTAGATCATGCCTGCTCAACTTGGTCGACTTCTTTGAGTCAGTCACCAGAGCTGTGGATGAAGGCAAGGTGGTTTATACAGCCTACCTTGATCTGGCCAAGGCCTTTGATACCATTCCCCACTCAGGAATCATAGAAAAACTCGCTAAGCTAGGCATCAACTCCTATATCATTAGGTAGGTTGCAAACTGGCTCACAGATAGAACCCACAGTGTGAAAGTAACTGACTCCAAATCAGACTGTAGACCAGTCACGAGTGGAATCCCACAGGGTTCAGTCCTGGGTCCTCTCCTGTTTGGTATCAACTTCTCTGAAGTATAGGCCAACACGCAGGGACTCTGGCTGACAAAGTTTGCAGGTGATTGCAAATTGGGAGCTATTATTAACTCCCCAAGTGATGTTAACATCATACAGAAAGCCCTCAATGAGACCAATGACTGGTGTCAGAACCATGGCATGAAGCTCAATGCCAAAAAATGTCTTGTCATCCCCCTTGGAGAAAAACCCAGTTCCCTTGAATTACCACATTGATGGTAGTCCACTGAACACAGAAGGTGTTATAAGAGATCTAGGAACACAGGTTGACAGCAACCTCTCTTTTGACCACCACATTGCCACTGTGGTCAGAAAGTCCTTCAATGTGGCACATCTCATTACTAAGGGTTTTGCATCCAGGAAGAAAGAGGTCATTGTCTCCCTCTAGTCTTCCCTCATTAGGCCAATCATTGGGTACAGTGCACCTTTTGGCATGTACCTCACTAGACACCTGCAACAACTGAAGAGTCTGCAAAAGTACCTCACAAAGAGGATCCTAGACCTTAAACACTTGTCCTATATGGGCAGACTCAAAAAAACTCAACTATTCTCTGTCTCATATCACCTACTTAGAGGTGATCTCTGTTTGACTTACAAAAACCATGTCTGACCGAGCTTTGTTAGAAATGCTACATCTAAAGAAATCCCAATCCCTCTGCACCACATGCTCCAGAGACCTCAACCACATGACCACAATCAACAGAACATGCTAGAGGGATAGGTTCATAACCCAGAGACTGCCCATGCTATGAAATAGACTTCCCATGCATGTCAAGCAGAACACCTCACTGGACCTCTTCAAGAGAAATCTTGATGAGTGGATGGGAAAGAAAAATTCACCCCGGAGATCACTGCAGTGGCTCTACTTGACAGACGTACTAGGAACTAAGGTCAGGTGGCACGATGCCAGGGTAATCCCATGGGCTAGGCTTGTAAAGGCTCCAGGGCCATTAGCATAGTACACACCTATGAACCTATGAACCTAAAAGCACATCCACTCTTTAGATAGAAAGATATTTTGTTACACGTTTTTGATATAAGCACTATATATGTATTTTAGATATACAGTAGTTGTGTATGTTGTAAAAATTGTATAGGTTTTAAAATATTTATATGAACTAGAGTATTGTTTCTTTAAGAGGTAATTGTTTTTTTGTTCCATGTGACTAAAAGTTTTTTATAAAAGATAAGGTATGGTAGTGATTTTATACATCTGAAGAAGCAGTTCCAATACTGTGAAACCGCTTATGATTGTTTGTCCCAATAAAATCTGTTAATTTTATGAAGAGAACTTGGTTTTGTTTCACCTTATTGATTTTTGCTGGACCATAAAATAAAAGTAAATTGCCAGGCTTTTGTTCTGTATCATACCCACACTGTATGTACAGCTATAGACAATGTAAATTCATCAGTTCACCTACTGCATGTCTTTAGATTGTGAAAAGCACCCAGAATACCAGAAAAAACACAGAACCACCTGGGCAGAACATGAGAACTCTGCATTGAAAGCACCCCAGCTAAGAACTAAGTCAGAGAACATCTTGCTGTGAGGTTATAATACTACCCACTGCACCACAGTGCTGTTCTCACAAAGTATGAGTTATTTAAAAAAAGTCTCCTAATATAAATCTCTGACATTTTATGCTCTATGCATGAATGTCATTCAGTCATGCAATGGTGAAGCAAAGAAAGAGGCTGCATCAATCCTAAGAGAGCACTATGATAAAACAAGCAAAAGAAAATTATTATTATTATTATTGTTATTATTATTATTATCATTCTCATCATCATCATCATCATTTTGACATCATGAAGATCCTGAGTGAGTACAACAGGAAAGGAAAGTGACGTTAAACTTTGCAAATAAAACAGTTCATCCCCCTTCCAAAGCATTTGTAGCTATTTTATCACAGCAAATATTCAGATGAAGCAAATTTTCATTATTTGGGCACAGACATATGACTGTCCACATCATTATACATGAATGCATTAAGTCATAAGTGCAAGGTGTATTAGTGGCAATGGATCTGAAAGGAATGGATATAAAATTTGCATCTTATTCTCGGAATAGAGGAAGAAGACGGGGGAGTTGTAGAGCACCATGAAAATATACATAGTTATATAAGAGCAGGGTTAAAAGATTTATACAAGGTATCTATTATAGATGACAAACACAGATTCATAAAAAATTTCCTGGAATTCCATGACATTGAGGTTAATGGTTAGTATTATGTCCAGTGCAAAGAAATATTGTTTGGAGTGTCGTTTGGTTACATGACATCGAAATGAGACTTAGTGCCTGCATATTAAGTGAAAATGTTCATATTGTTCCCAATAGTAATTGCATAAATTGCACTGCAAGGTACTTTACAACACAAGAGAGAAATGGAAGTAACTGAAAGAAAGAATACTTCTAACACCTCTCTAGTATTCATTATCTCCATTTGCTGTATATGTTTGTAATCATTTGTAGGTACTCCATAATATATGTGCTACTTAAAGCTAGCACAGCCTAATATAAGGGCAATATTCAAGTGACTGTAGTGAATGCACAAGTGTATCTGTTAAACTGTAATGCCATATTATATCTGAAAAAACTGGATTTATACCATACAAACAATTATTTCATAACAGGATTTCCTTGCACTAAAAAATAATTGCCACTAAATGCTATAAATAGATTAAATAGCAGATTAGACTAGCATATTGAAAAAGGTCCTGATTTTAATACATTTTGTCTTTTAGGTCTAAACATCAGTCAGAAACCTAAGATTTGTATAGAACCTGGACTGTTTGAATGGACAAAATGGGAGGGAAGTAAAGGTATTCCCAACTTCATGTCACTAATGGAGCTAAAAGAAGCCAACTACAATGTGGATACTTCTTACAGGTATTATGTAACTCTGCACAAGTGAATAAAACATGCACTGCCCTATGTATTGTTTTTGTCAGTAATCCATTTTAACAAGTTTAAGCATGGATGGGCAAAGCCAGCAATGATAGCAAAGTAATACAATGTTACAGCTGTGTAACAGCCTGAAGATTGATAAAATGCACTGTAACTTCATCTGTAATGCAATCGAGTAAGAACATTTCATTTCCTGTCTAGGATTTCAATATTTATAATATACATGAATGAAAGCACCAATTTAGATCGTAAATGTATGCAGTATGTTTAGTCTGTACATCAGTGCCTTCAACAGACTTTAAACAGCAGACTTTACTTAATCAAATTATCATAAATTTGAACAATACATTTGAAATGCTCATCTGAACAACATCTTTAGTTTTGACATGGAACACATTACATATACAACCACTCTTGCAGAGTTAATACAAGGATCTCAAGACACACCGGTTAGCATAAGAACTTTATTGCTGTTGTGCTATTGCTGCTTTATACTGATGCTTCCCAGATACAAAGAATAAAAATCATACAGCAGTGCTCAAAGAGAAACTCATCTAGAAGCAATGGTGAGACTTGCAATACAAGTAACCAACCTGGTGAACTTGTAAGTCAGGTATCTTATGACTAGAGTGTAAGGTAGACCTCTATCTACTCAAAACACTCAGATTTGCTATGAACATCTATAGAACCAATTAAATTCCACATGAAAATCAGTCCAGAAACCTTTCTGCATTACATATGTTGATTTTTCGGTACATTGCAATCAATGATTTTGTTACCAAAGCAAGGTGTATTGCTATGACACTGCTTGTAATACATTTGCTAGCTATTTTTCATTATACTTATAATGATACTTTTCAGACTATTGGATTTACTTGCAAGATTAAATCAAGTATAAAAGCAGTGAAAGTGACTATTTTCTTAAGTGTAATTTTCCACATAGATGTCAGAACATCACATAGAAAATAAAGTAAATTTTAAATGAATGCTGGGATCCCCTTTCTAACTACAGATAAATAACGATAAGGACCTGTACCAGATATCCACTATAAATCATTTATTGCCTCTTTTAAGGTTAATGCTGGGCAGCATAGCCTCATTTTCCATATATATATATATATATATATATATATATAGAGAGAGAGAGAGAGAGTGTGTGTGTGTGTGTGTGTGTGTGTGTGTGTGTGTGTGTGTGTGTGTGTGTGTGTGTGTGTGTGCGTGTGTGTTAGAAACTATAGCAGGCAAGAAAGCATAGCTCATTGCTTCAGTCGAGAGAACATGTTTGAGGGATCTCACCTCAAAAGGACATTTATTTTTGGTCCTCAACTGTGGTTAACGGAATGCCAATTCAGAGATTGAAAAAGGCTCCATTTGACCTGTCTATTGCAATGTGACTGTTTATTTTTTATTTTGAGCATAAAGCATTTGTGTATCAGTCAACTCTCTTGACACATAGGCTTTGATATACCTTCCTTCCTGTAAAAGAACTGTGCCAAGGCCTTGTGGTTTAGAGCCTTCTTTCAGAATAACAAGTTGCATCACATCATAGAATTTGAATGAAGGAGCTTCTGTAACTAGAGCTCCAAACATCTTCACTTTTATTGATAACACCTTCTAGGCATATATCCATCACAGTTATTGTTCTTTGGAATACTTCTGGAGTTGATGAGATGCCAAGTCATAGAAATTTATACCTGCCAAAGGGATATTAAAGGTGCAGTTTTGAGATAGAAAATCATTAGCTCACATCAAACATCAAGCATTGGGAAGAACATGATACTAGACATAGATGCAATTGTGTCTTTAAATCATATGCAGCTTCCAGGAAACAGTGTCTTCGGGGAGAAAGGTCTTCAAAAGCTTAAAATCTGAAATAGGAGATAATTTAAGATTACATGCCCTTAACTACAAAAGTATACACTAAGCCAGTAAGTATAATGAACAGGTGCTACAACCTTACATAAAAGAATATAATTCAAATAAACAAAACATTAGGTAAAATGCTAAGTAATTCTAGAAATCACAGCAAGACATAAATAGCATATAGCTACTATAGTAAAATGTAAATAGTAGCTCTGTTCATAACAACATGAATGAAGTTATTATATATCAGAATGAGACTACTCTCCTTTTTCTTGATAAGATGTTAGCATTCAGTTATAAGCAACCTGTTTCCCCAGATCTGAGCAGGTAATCATTTGGTTTATAAAAATCTGCAAAATGTTTAGCTACTGCTAAAAGCTTATATACTCCAAATGCCTCTAAGATGTTTTAAAATTATTTACTTCTCCTTCAGTGTGGCTTCTGAAATGTAGTTAGCAAAAAAAAAAAAAAACAGAGCTAGGAGAAGCAACAGGCTCCAGTCTGACAACTGTAATGTTGTGAGCTTTCTACTAGTTCACAGGTTAGGAACATTTTGCAGGAGAGACAAAACCTCCACCCCCTAATTGCATACAATTTCATAGAAAAGGTCAAAAAGTACCTAATGCTCCTGTGAAATCCATAATACTCTGCAGGATATTTTAGGTAAAGCCTTTAAAATTCTGTTTACAATATGATTCTCTAAAGAATATTGTAAAGAGTTTTAATGAGCTTGATAATCTTAGTAACAAATATGGCATATCTAGTAAAAAATGGAAAACCAAACAAATAGTGCTTTCTAAACCAAATCCTGGAAGTAATTCCAGGTTTAAGTCTCCAATCATCATGGAAGTTTCTCTTCTGCCTGACATGACTGTTCTCAAAGAATATGGTAGTATCCCTTAGCTGTATCCTCTAAGTCAGAGTGTAGAGGTGTCTACATATATTTTATTAGATTCAGAATCAACCATGCAGAAGTGTCTGGCCCTTAAATTGTACTTCATACTAAAATTTTACTAAATACTTTGGGTATGCACTTTTAGCAGCTGGAAAAGCATCCCTCCAGTATCCTTCCTATATTTATCTGTTAATGAGATAAACCCACTGGACCTAAGTGCCACTTTCATTGAAAACCAAGAAGCAAAGTGACCTGCTTAGAGCTGCACAGTATGCAGATGGAGACAGAAAGAATCAAACCATATACCCTTAACTAGAGGAAGCTGCTTGTTGTAATCCCAAAGCCTCAGTCGTCTGTGCAAACTCCCAGACAAATAGAAAGTAGTCTTAGAATGTTCTCTCACCATATAGATTTTAAAATCCAAGTTTGATAATATTCTTAACATTCACAGTTTGGATAAAACTAATATAGATGCTATTCTAATTGAAACAGCTAAAACAATACATGAATGCTGACATTTGTCCCTCCCATGCAGATAAGCAGTAATCATCAATACAATTGCAATATAAATTTTCACTAGTTTTGTAATACTAATTGTTGTAAATGAATCTCTTAACATTTCCTGTGACTGTTTGAATAAGAAAGGAAGCTCTCATTGCTACTCCTTTTGTATGAATATAGATATATCATCAAAGAACTTAAAGAACTAAAATGCTGTGTATAAAATTAAACTGAAATAGCTCCCAAAAGTAGTCTAAATAAGTGATTGGAGAAAAGAAAGACTGAACTGTTTTTTGTCGATCTTGATCTTTACAGTATCGTATAAACTGCCAATATCTCATGTTGAAAAAGTAGTATTCTTATAATGAGAAAATTGTCAAAACGTAGCCAGAGTGTGTTATATATGAGGGTAAAGCCTTAACTTTTGGTTGCAAATATACTTACAGATGAAAATACTGAGTTTCTCTAATGGCCTGTTGAAACTATGGGACTATCTGGTAAATGTAATATGATTTTATGTTGTTTTGGGATACTATAGAAAAGAAGCGGGATCTTAATTATCAATCAGACTAGTTATTGTTCTGAAATAAATCCACATTTAAGCCCTCTTGTCAGTAACTGATACAGTTCCTGCAGTGACTCACTAGTAGGATTCACATCTAATATTCTGTAGTTCCCCTTGACAATACGCAGCTCATAGCACATGACAGCATACTGGTCCCTAGTTATTAGAACCAAATTTGCCCACTTATTTTCTTTACTAAAGAACAACCCCAGTTAAACTCTTGTAAAGCCAACCATTCTTCTCATGTTGGATTAAAGGTAATCTTATCTTTTAACTTAATGATGAATGAACGTGTTTTGATTTGCATCTGTGCACTTCTTGCCACCAGTTCTCACATTCTAGAGTTGTTTTAGCCAATAAGCACTTTAGTTTGCATGGGAACAATGTTAGTCAAGCCTTCTTTGTTAAAACTATTAAAACTACTATCATTATCTCTAGATATAGTATGCCCTGAGTGACTTGCCACAAATATACACTTCTACTGACAACCCTTTCTGCTTATTCTATGTATTCGGATTTAATTAGTCTGTGTATCCCAGCTATAAAAACAACACCCTTTATAATTTACTCCTGCTTTAAAAACAACCTGCCTTATAATTTACACACTCAGCTGCCCATAGTTTTTGTTTGGTTCACCAATCAATGGACAAGATGAGAAGCCTGTCTGCCTGTTTCCTCTCTACTGCCAGCCTTGTATCTCCAGGTATCCTTAGGCAGTGTACCTGCTGTCTCATGCTCACAGATAATGAACTCTTGCTCAGCATAAGCAATTACATCTGTGAGAGGTGTAAGTATTAAAGTGATCTAGATGATTCCCTCTCACAAATGAATATGACCTGTGAGCAGCACACACCATTACCAGAGTCAAATTCAAAACACAGTAAATTGCCTTATGCTGACATTTTAAAAAATCCCATCCAAAGTCTCCCAGAATAAAGAATACTAGGTCTCAGTAAAAATCAGATTCTCCTCTCCCTGATACAATCCTTCAACAAAGAGTCACCTTGAGTCAAACCACTTCAAATCTGTCACTTGTAACCACAATAGTAACAAAAATGTGCTGGTGATACCTGACTCTATAGTTAGGCTCACAAACTTGCCACTCACAAGGCTGAACAATGAGATGGTTACACTGAGTTTTCTTTCAGACACAAGATCTCAGATGTCACAAGGCTCCTATGGATGTTTTAACATGACAAATATGACTATAATATGGTATATGTCCATGTGGGGGTGAACAACTTAAGAGACATGTCAAAACTTTCCAAGCATGTGACAAATGCAGACAGGACATTGGTCCTAAGTGGAATTATTCCTTTATCTCAAATAATGCTTAGGTGCAAAGAAAAGATAATTGGTTATAACAACTGGCTAGAGTCTGTGTCATTCCTGGCTGATCCGGTATGAGACACCATGAGGACTGATGCTTGACAGGACAACTTGCTCTGCTAAAGATAGCTTGCATCTCTCATTCCAAGGCTTCTGCATACAGGCTAAAGCCTTTGCTACCCCAGAGTGCCTATTTAGACACAGTCCAGTTAATGGATATTCCAATATAACAAACAAACAAACACAACCCAAAATTAGACCATATTAGGATGACTCTCTTCAATGGCAGGAGTTTCTACAATACATTGCCCATTTTTGGCTCTTCCATTTTAGAAAACATCTATGTTTGACTAATTACTCTCCATACATGAGTTCAGGCCTGATGGAAACTGTGGTGTTGTGTCTATAATTGATAAGGACCATATTATCTCCAGGTAGATTCCAAAGGATGTACAAACACAACTCATTTAAATTCAAATCACACTAAATAAAACTAATTATTCATTCATATCTT